>NW_010516192.1:0-7882 GCF_000687285.1 Phaethon lepturus
TTCCAACCCAAAGTGTTCTATGATTCTATGACTGAGTAATTGAGACTGATAGAGGTGTTGTCAACACTGGAGAAAAGTATAGCTTCAGCTCTGGTTAGAATAGTAGATCTTACTGAAGTTTCAGATAGTATGTCTGAAAGTGTCTCCTTCTACAAAGGAATATTTAACTTTTCTCAAAATCAGGATTTTTATTTCTGGAGGATTTGGCACGTGGCTTTGGTATACTCTGACATATCTAGTTAAGACTTTTCAGAATATTTGATATTCACAGTACATTCTTCTGTATTTCATACATACTGCAAAACATGTATGCAAAAAAGGCACTGATACAAAGGCTGAAAAATAACCTTTTCTGTCATTGGCTTTCTGGTAGAAGGTCATTTTGGCTATTTTTTTTTCTTTTTGTCCTGCATAAAGGAGGCATATATCTGCAGACCCTATAATCTTTGCAGTATCTCCAGACTGTTGATGAAAATATAGGAAGAAGCAACAAACTCAGAGGGCAGAATATCTTCAAAGTGCTAAGAACTAACATCAGAACTTCACTGTTTTGATTTCGGACATTGTGATGATATGCTGCTCATGGCATTGGTGCAAGTGCCAGACAGCAAAAATATGCAGGGCAGAGAATAAAAAAAAAAATCAGTCTTCTGGTTGAATAGACAATCCTACTAGTACTGCCTTAGGCAGTCAGTATGACTGCGGCGCATGCACGTCAACCTGGGCTTACAGGGTGCTGCAGACATGAGCTAGTCCCTGTACCATTTACTGTTTATCTTCAAGAATCAGATTTTGGCAATAGTTGTTTTAAGATTCCTCGAGTGCAGAAAATCTCCCTCTGCAAGTGGAACAAAGACATTAAAAAAGGATGAGGAAAAGCAATTACAGTTTAAATTTAAAATTATAGCAATCAGTTCAAGACGTTTAGGAAGAAACTAAGACAATTTCTTTACCCAGTCTGAAATGCATGTTTCAAAACACAAAAGAAGCATAAGAATTTTATTCAAAGGCAAATACTAAAGAATTTTTTTTGCTGGCTTTATATTTTTCTCCACAGAATAGTACATTAACAGAAACAAGTGAGATATGTTCCCCTTCACAGTATAAGATGGCTAAAGTGGCATTGGCTGTATATGGATGTTGCATAACATGGTTGTACCAAAGTTTAGCTTGTCTTTTGGAGGACATGACGAGAAAAGTGAAGAATATACTTTGACCAGCTGGGAATTTACAGTGTTACATGTAATTATCCCACAAGGATGTGTGCACATGCACTTTATATGAAGAAGCTTCAAACGCTCAGCAGCAGAGCTATTACTACTGATTACATATTCAGTGTAGTAGTGGAAAACGTCTAATGCAGACTCTTTCAATGTGATTTGGTCTGCTGCATTCCTACAAAGGTTTATTCACTGAAGTAAAGCAATGCCAAAAAGTTGGCTATTTTAAGCTGTGAGTGTGAATGTTTCCCTGTTCAAAAGGGGAAGCATAATTTCATATCCTTTGCCATCCTCTTTGAGACATCATGACCTGCTTTATGTCATCTGAAACTAGAGGACACCTGGGAGCCCGAAAGAGCTATCATCAATTACTTTTTCTCTCTTGTAGTAAATGAGCTGTGGTTCTTCACATTAGCTGAGGAGTAGGTGTATATCAATGCACCTGTTTAAAGATGGTTCATATTTATACCTTATGAACAATAACATGGCTATGACAGTTCGGATGTAAAAATCTTGCTAGTGTCAAACAAGTTGGTACAATAGTGCACCAGCACGTTTGATATCTACTCATCATGTATAAAAGTTTTTCCTGAAACCTGAAGTTCAGCATGGATCACACTGATCTTGGACAGTTAGATTGGAGCTGAAGGCTCTTCAAACTCAGAGTGTGCATTTGTCTGTACTCCAGGCATACTGATGACATCATGTTCCAAAACAGCCTCCAAATATTTCATACAGTTTTCCACAGGCATTCAAAGCAGAGGCTCATTCTGTATCTCCCTTGGCAAGTCTCCATTTGGGGAGCATTTGCACTAGAAGCACCATCACAGATGTCATGTGCTGTCAAGTTAACTTTTTTTAACCAGTACACATGATGATGGAATTATGTGCACCACTTAAAAAATGGAGGCCTCATTTAAATAAAAATGTACTTTTAAAATTTTGTTAATGGAAAAATGTTGAAAATTTACACAAAAATGCTTTTGCTGTAGATATTATACAGTGGACTTAATTTTTAATTTTCCTTCCATATCTGGAAAAATTAGACCTCATAAATGAAGCCTCAACAAGCTGAGCAGATCTTTTATGACCTTTAGAAACAAATTGGTGAGTTGTTTAAAAGCATTAATTATCCTTGGTCATGCCATAAATAGAAAGGAACAGACGAAGATGCTGTCCCTTTAGGCACTGACTGGAAAGCAGAGTGCCGGGCTGATGTGATTTTCCACAGAAAGGAAACTACACAGTGATGGTACCAAAAATATATTTCAAACTCTCTCCTTGGTTTAAAAGACACTAGACTTCTTTGTAGCATGGCAAAAATAGAACAAATATACTGATTCTACTGCCTAATCCCTTCTGGTTTCTGTACTTCTGATTCCTGTACAAAACAGGGCCAGGTAAATTCTGGGCACCTTCCACAGACTGAACACTTTCTTATCAAGTTCTATGGAGCAGAAAATGCAAATCCATTCTGCTGGGTGGGATATTTTAAGCAGTGGATGAGGAGAGGGAAGAGAATAAAAATAGCATATTATCATAGCCCTTGAAAAGCTGAAGTGACATACAGCAGGCTTTGTCACAGACTGATTAATAACGTGTCAGATCTGCTCTTTCCCCATATTAATGCAGATTGTATTTACAGTTCTGATCTGACCTAAATGATTGAGAGCTATAGTTTGCAAATAATTTGTCATCTCTAGTACAGTATTTTAGATACTTACCACCAAGAGAAATCTTCTTTCTAAATGTGTAAAAAAAAAAATTAAACCTAGGTGTAGATGGTACCTAAAAATGGAAATTAATCATTTCTATGTGAAAATTACAACATCTGTTGAGACTGCAAAATTAAGGTTTAGTTTGGAACTGGTCCAGGCAAAATAATTCTTTACAACTGAAGGATAATATGACAGCAGAGGTAAATCTAAGCATTAGGAACCAAGTACTTCCTTTGCTGAAGATTACAGAATTTTAGATCTAATACAACTTCTTATTGGTCTGGACTTCTCAATACGATATCTACATTTGGATTTAAACATTGTATGGAAGAGAGAGGAAAGGGGAAATAGAGCTAAACTTTGAGTTATGGTGTTCAAAAAGGCAAAGTCATTATTATATTTCTGAAGGAGGAATTAAAAAGCACTTTCTTGACAAAAAAACTAGCAGAACGATAGAACTATGCTTGAAATTTGCACTTTATTTTACTAGTTTATCTTTAATTATGTAAGAACTTCCAGAGGCCAGCAAATCATTATAGAGGGGTTTAATTAAAAACCTCTCCATTGATTGGGTGCATGAAGCTCTATGTAACACAATATCTGTACTGGTACAGCCAATATAGTTTGACCTACCATCTCTGCATAGGGCAGATGGAATACAAGCAAAAAGCACATTAGAACAACACAGCTCAATAAATATTGGATTCCAAGTCCAATCCAGTTCCCTTCTTCCACCCAGTAGTCTAACAAAACTGGAATTTAATTAGCTTAAAAACAAATAAAATGATGCATACTAAAGGTGAATATTTCACAAATATAAATCCGCGCCACTCAGGACTGAACAATCTTGACAACTACTGGGATGGTATTTTTCCTCGTTTTTAATTTCTGCAGGCAGGATTGTAATAACAAAGAGCTGATCAATATAATGCATTTTTTCAGATCTGCTGGTCATTAAGGAATAAAAGTGTTTTGGAGCTCAGGATAATTCAGATTATTCAGGTCTTACATTACATAGTCATAAAAGCATGTCTCCTTATGATGCCTATGAAGTCAGCATTTCAGTTTCAAGGCATTCTTAACATACAGAAGGAACATCAGGAACTTGTTTATTAAAATTACTGATAAAGCAGTAGGAATACACTTTTCACATTTGATGCTTCTGTTACCTCAGTGGGTTGACAAGACAAGAACAGTAAACCTCTAGTTTGTACTTTTCATCTGAAAGTGTGAAAATAAACATGCTGGTACATTTTTTACAGATCACTTTGCACATTTCTCCTTGCTGTGTAAACAAACACACTGGTTTATTAACACCTCATGATAACTCCCAGAAAGGGAAACAGTGCTGGATAACCTGGTTTAAACTAAACCCACGGATGGTCACATACAGCTTGTGTTAGGGACAGAATCAGAAAACCTGCTCCGCCAAAGTGTTAGCCAAGAGCTAAGCTTCCCACAGAACCAAACTGGGTTTCCTTGCCGTTTGCCACACCTATAAGAGAGTGAATTTAAAACATCGCATTGATGCATCAACAGTCATTTTTTTGACAGCTGTTTGTGAACAAGCCCCATTTAGGTTATACTTTCTGGAAATATTTAATAAGAGAATAATGTGATTGGATTGAAGAAAAATGACCTACTTTCACTTTTATTTCAGGCCTCAAGGAAGGATTACAATGTTCTAGCAACAATATGCTATGTGCAACTATCTTTCCCCTCTGCTAATACAGTTCTGCTTTTTTTAGTTGAATTGATAGCTTTCAAAGGTCATGGCTTAGATCCCAGAGCAAACTTTGTTGCCTCTTACTTTTAAATTCCTGAGGAAATCTACTACTCTCCAAATCATCTCCCCTTCTTGTCACCAGCATACCTAACTATTTGTCCTAACTGTATGTTAAAGGACTGGCTGGCCATTACTGTACTGCTAAGACTGACTCCCTGTGCAGTTCAGAACAGAACCCTAATTATCATCTCCTTGTACATAAATAAAGAACGTTACTTCTTTTATCTACTGTCCTATCTCCACCTCCCTACTCATACCTACCATAGATTATGTCAGTTAAAGTATGTTCATAAAGACTCAGCCATCAACTGATTAAGATTCATTCAAGACTGATCACCTTAGCAGATCCAGACACATTATTCTTTGGGGGCTTCTTAAGTGAAGCCAGATTCATCCTCGGCATTATTCCACTGGCTTTGCTAAAGCCACAAATGGGTTACAGTTTAGCTGAATTGAAAAGCATATTACTAACAAGCGCTGAATAAAACTGTCTGTATTCACACTGGCTCACACACACGGTACAAAGGTTTGCATTATGAGGAAATTCTGTATCTCCTGTTTGCTTTGGTAAAAACAGACACTTTACAAGAATCATAGTATTTTCCTCATCAAATAAACATGGAAATTATCTGACTTGCCACTTCTATTTTTGCTTAACTGTTACATAGATGCCACTGTAAAAATAGAGGAGTAAAGTTATCTAGTGTTAACTAAAACTTTTGAATTTCCAGACTACTTGTGCTTAGCAAAAGTTTTTCAAGTGAAATTAAATAGTATCTAATCTACTTAATCCAGCCTCACATCTTTTTGATAATATTTTGCTTTTGTGGAATTTTGTGAACAGAATTAATTAAGATAATGCAGCACTAAACCTCTCATTACCATCCTTTGATGTAGAAAAAGTGTCCAGAGAAATCTTACGTTCTTAGAAGACTAAGACCAGAAATAACACCCAGATACTCTGAGACCTGGTGTATTTTTCTAGCCAAGGTTTCCCACTCATAATTTCACACTTCTATAAATTTCTGCCTTTCTGATGGTGGTGCACACATTGCAAAGCAGCTGCTTTTCCTAGGGCAAATCAGCTCCACATGAAGACTTTCCTTTTTTTTTTTTTATAACTTTTGCTATTATTTTAATAAGGACAGAAAAATTGTTCACTATAAAAAGTCTACATAGGGAAATGAAAAAAGCCTATAAGCGTTTTCAGAGGATACAGTAAACAAGAGAGATACACAGAACAGTTTTGTGGAAAGAAAAAGTGTGTGCTTTTCTATATTCATTTTTCATTCTCTTTTACACCAGAGAGCTTTGATCATGACAAACTGAATCCAGTTGGCTCAGCAAAAAGAAATAAGGCATTAATGAATACCAAACCCAGAGGAAATTCTTCTGGCTTTAAAGAGAATATTATATTTGTTGGCAGTGAATGCTTTGGTATTGGTCATCCTTTCTTTTTTGTTAAAAGTAACTAATTTGGATACATGTTAAATCAATCAGATTGCTGGCTATCATTCAGCAGAAAATTATCAAGGCACTCCCACACCTGTGGTGGACTGTCTGGCACTAGCCACTGAGAAGAAAGGTCAAGCTTAAACTGACTTACCTCCTGGGGAAAAAAAAGGTAACGGAAAGGGAGATGAAATGCCGGTAAACAAGTTTTCCTCAATAATCCTATACACCACCACTACCGCTTGGACATTCAAGCCCAGACGCTGCCTTTATTCCCTTCAGCAAGCACTGTTACAGCCCCAGAGGAAACTTCATAATATTTTATGTGTATCAATAAAAGAATAAAACTGATTAATGAGGTCTAGAGGAATGTGTAGCTTTTTCCCTCTAACAACTCACCCCTTTTCGGGACTGACTCGTGGACATCGATTTTTTTTCTGTGCAATCGATTTCATTTTAAATTGCTTCTAGTAGTTATTTTGTTGCTGTAGGAGCTTCCACAGTTTCGCTGAGCTATACTGATGTGCAGTTTATCTGAATATTTATTCAGCTTCTCCTTTTAAGCCCATGACATTGAAAACACCTCAGTCCAAATGTTTTAATTTCTCCTACTTTCTTTGGCTGGCCCCTTGCACTGAAGCACTATAAAAGCCTCCCATGCACTGTCGTCTTACTACATTCTGGACTTTTCCTGGTTTATTTACTGAGTTTTTCTTTACTTCTGTTTTTCCCTTAGTACATTAGGGGTATAATTAAAACTGCTACTTCAGCCTCTTCACACTACTGACTTCCTTCAACAACACATTTTGGTACGGTAGTTTTTAATCTATTCAGTCAAAAACTGCTTCAAAGATCCTTTTCTGGTTTGCAACTTCTACCATGTGATTCCCTCTACTGGTTCTCCTTCCTGCATTGGATCTTCATTCTCCAAAATGTTTCCTAATCTACCCCATCTTTATTTTCAACTCATATTTTCAAATTATATGATCCTACCTCTGATCTGCTGATTGTTCATATTCAGTTGTTGAGCAAGATTCACCGTTCACCTCTGCAGTCCAGTGTTTTCCCCTCTTTTGTCCATCGCGAACAGGAAGGATTCATACAAAATGGAATACAATGGAATTGTCAAATATTTACTCAAAATTCTACCATGTACCTTTAAAAAACAATTGAGCTATACAGCTGCTGCTGTTGCATTCAGATCACTGCCTATAATGTTGATCTTTCTTTCCTGGTCATCCAAGTTGGGGGCAGCCATGAGTTTCTCTGTAAGCACCCAGGATTCATGGCTGAACCTTTTGAAACCACCAGAAAACCAAAGGCTTGTTCATTTTCTGAAGCAGTTTCCTGATACACATTATCTGTTTTTTAAAATAATCTTTTTTTCCTCCTAAATAAAATCTGCCTTTTTAATTCAAAACACAATCTCAACCTCTTTGCAGAAACAATTCAAGCAGTCCCAATAATCCTGTATGTAATTAAAGCCTTTAGTACCTAATATAGAGATAATTATGAAACAAAAGATTATGCTGTCATAAGACCAGATGAAGTACTTGTCAAGTGCAAACAAAAACATGAAATCCATTTCATGCCACTTAAAGCTTTTGCAGCCTTCATAACACTATGACTGTTCTCTCATTTTTTCCCATTCATAAGATCTTTCTCTAAGCTAAGAAAATTAGTAAACCTCAGACTATTGGGAAAGA
>NW_010516192.1:7913-15721 GCF_000687285.1 Phaethon lepturus
GAGTATTATGAAAAAAGCCATGTGTGCAAATTTTGATACACTATATAGTGGGACAGAATAACCCTGTTATTACCTCTTGGTACAGAAGAAATTAATATTAGATTAAACAGGACCTGATTTTGAACAGAATCCCAAACCAGTTTCTCCTCTGCCTTTACGATTAAGTCTAGAAACAGTTGATAGTGTTTGAACCCTTGTTCAAACTTGCAAATTATGCATGTAAATTTATATTTCAGTGTATTTCCAAAGAGGGAGCCAAATCACTTAAATGCTTAGTAATAAGTACAGAGGTATTGACAACATTAGTGTTTGTATACATGTGGCTTGCTGGGGCCTTTTACACATGCATGCAAAGGAGGCAGAGTAGTAAGAAGCAATATTTATAGACAGGACATGTGCCATAATGTATTATGACAGTATTTCAACCTTGACTTATTTTCTGTACAAAGGAAAAGAAAGCAGGATTCTTGCTTCCTCCCTTAAGGTTGTCAGCACACTTGAGAATCTTTTAAAATCAGCAATCAAATGGTTAGTCTAGGACAAAACATGGAAACATCTGTCAAAGTAATAACTGCAATACTCACTCTTTGAAATGAATTAGCAGATTTCTGGAAACCTATTAAATCCATTATTCCTTGCTGTTTTGAATTCTTCTAAAGGATCATAGTAAGTAAGATTAATCAAAATTTAAGGGTTTGCAATGGATATACTAACAAGATAGGCCACTTGCTTGCACAGATCTGGCTGTGGAGCTCTGACATGCTACTGAGGTAAAACACTTCATGCAACTGTGAGAGTGGCCAAAAACAACAGATGCACAAGAATCAACAGTCACAAGTTGCAGCAAGGAAAATTTCTGTTAAATCATTCAAAAGAATTCTTCACAGTGAGGGTGAAACACTGGACCACACTGCTAACTGAGGCTGTGCAATCTCCAGCCTGGAAGGTATTCGAAACTCAACTGGGCAAGGCCTTGAGCAATCAGCTCTAAACTTTAAATAAGCCCTGCTTTCAGAGGTAGGTTGGACTAGAGACCTTCCAAGCTGCCTTGCAACCTGAATGATTCTGGTTTTATGTCCGTTATGGAGTAAAGGAACCACCTCCTCTGATTTATTATATTATTTTATATGCTCTAGAATGAAATTTATCTTTATAATCACTTCTTATTGTTTATTCACTCAGCCAGTGATAGACTACAGACTATAGACCCATCTTCCTTTTATGCAGTTCTGTTGTCTCTTAGATGCTTCCCATTTGCATGTGTTTATAAGGAAAGTTTTTCAACTACTGTGACAGATGTCTTGGTTTCTACCATTTACACAAGTGAACAGAAGCTCAATTCATTTTTACTGGAGTAACAGAGATAAGGTTATCACAAGAAAGGTGAATATATATGGACAGTCCTAGGGGCTACCCACACACTGAACAAGGGCACAAGTATTACAAACCCTGCATTTGCACAAGGACTGTCTCAACTGTCTCGACTGTCTCCGGTGAGACCAGCCTCAAGAGTATAATTTAGTCTCTTTGTCTATTTAGTCTATACATTCTTTGCTGACATTATTGAAAAGTTTTGGAATTAATGCCCACTGTAATGAAGTACTTTTATGGTTATAATTGAATTACCTTCAGTGTCCTCCTAAGGGAAGGAATTGCATCCTTCACAGTAACAGGATGCTGTATGGGCAGCCAGTTCCGTAGCTGCTGAGATCCCTGGCTAGAAGGCACTAATTTGCACTGTTCTTTTGATTTCAGCTTGAAGCCAATCCTGCAGCATTTTCCTTTATAGCAGTTCAAAATAAACTGTCTGTATGACTCCAAATGTAGCTGCATGAAAAATCCTCACACCTTGTGCTCTCAGTAATCATTTTGAAAATGTCACTACGAGCACAATGCTGCAAGTGAATGAAGCCACTTTCCCCCTGCTTGGCTTAGAGAGGAGGCAATTATTGCTAATAAATTTCTCTCCCTTTTCAAGTTTTCTATGACATTGATTTTTATTTTGTTCTTCTGCAAGACTAAACACTTGACATTGCAGGGGTCTGGGTGACCACTTACAGAAGTAAGTAAAAGTAAGATAAAGTAGGGCCATAGCACAGTAGCCATAAGAATGTCTCAATTATATAGATTGGCCAGTGATTTTCAAGAAATTCTTTCTTGCCTTTCATACACAGGATGCCCTAGTACCACAAAATGATTAGAAGGTGGCAACTGTAGGTACTTATGTGGCAGGGAAACAAGAATACAAAGAATTCTCATTAATAGGTTACTAGATGGGTATGAGAGATTAAAGCATGAAGAGGTGGAAGGCTGGCCCGTCAGAAGGGTTTGGGCAAAGGAGAGCAGGAATAAAATGAGGAAAGCACCTTCTCAACCTACAGAGATTACATTGTTAGCTCCCATTTACCACTTGAAAATAGTGAACAGTACACAACTTTATCCCAACCATTTCCCTTCAGACACAAGCTCCATTTTTCAACTGTTACCTTTGCTCTGAAGAAGCAGGAGCTGAAATGCCCCATCTGTACACAGTGTTGTCACACTATTCAGAATTCCATCACAAAACACAAAAACACCAAGATTTCCCCTCACAAAGTTCTCCTTAGACGGGTACCATGGTACACTGCTCACGCAGGGCGGAGAGCATTGGAAATCGGCTCCAGGACATTTAACCACCACTAGAAATAGTGGTGAGATTCCATAGCTCATCTTGGCCAAAAAGCAAGGCAGCAGTGCAATGAGCAATGATTGCTGCTAGCCTCCTGCAAAGCAAGTATAACCTGACTGAGGGAGTCATCAGGATTGCTCGTCAGCAGCCTGCAGTGAAAAATGTATGTCATCATCCTAGCTAATAAGCAGAGTCACTGTCTGTTGAATTTAACAATTAAGAGGTTTGTTTTTCACTTTTTAAAATGGTTAGCTTTCACATCCTGTGCTAGCAAGCACTCATTTTTCTTAACAGCTAGCTTTTTTAAAAAAAAGAAAAAAGGTTTCAGCCTTTACAACATATTACAGCATATAAAGGATGGAAACGCCTCTCCTTGAACAGTTCCTTCCATTGATGGCCATTTGAAACTCTTGCAGCTTACATTACCTTAGTGAGCTTAATCATTTTGGCATAGTTAATTTTTCTCTGAATAGGAAATAAGATCTGACAGCCATCAAAACCACCAGGATATCTGCATCACCAACAAAGGACTGAAAAAAAAGCTCTGCTCATTGTGGAAGGCTACGACATTCTAAGGTATCATACGATGCTGCCGCAGTACGTCCGCATAGCCCCTTGTCTGGTTGAATTGCACAGCCATTCACAGAATTATCATCCTCAACTGCCATATCCCACTTCAGAGCCTTGGGAAAAATTTAATCATTGAGCCCACTGAGGGCTCAAAATCAATGAAAATGCAAAAGCAAATACTAAAGAATAAAAGGGCAAGCCAGCTAAAGCTGACTCTCAGACACAGGAAAGGAAACGCTAATCCTTCCTTAGCAATTGTCAGTGTACCTCCCTTTCTGCCAGTGGCAATATTTTAGTTCCTTCTTCAAAAGGGTGCTCTGAGTGTAGAAATCCCAGGCTGTTGCCTATTTTTTTACCGCTCGCCCAGTGCCTATGTGAGCAGTTTCTTGCAAGCGCAGAGTCAGACGTTGGGCTACGGGATCGTCCGGCTCGCTGCACGCTGGTGATCCAACACAGAATAGACATCTTAAAGGTTTCTGGAAACATCATCAGACAACTACTCTTTTTAATCTAGTTACATCCGCTACTCTATGTAGTTACCTGGGCAGGTAATAAGAGTATAAAATGAGGGCCTTGGTATTTCCTTAAAATAAACAGCCTATTCAAATGTAATTCTAATTTGGATTTATGGAGCTATACAACCAGCTTTTGCACAACTTTGGGATAAAAGTGAAACCAGCTATTTGATTAAATACAGGTTAGGGCTGCTATGCCATCCTCAGAAGGATGAACTATGCAAGGATAGGTAGGTGGGTGCCCTCTCTTTTTAAGAGAAGCAGGCAGATAGCAATTTTTCTGTTCCTGCCTGTGAATTTCTTCACTTGATAGATAATAGAACTGCTTCCTTTAATTTAAGAAGCAGCAGCTTGTGTGCTGAATTTAATACTATGTAGTCTCTTCCCAGTGCCCGTTTAGGTACGCAGTTATCCAAGGCAGCCATGGGCCACTGCAAGCAGTCAAGGGTTAAGAGACTTAGCAGAGCTGAGTAGAGCACAGCCTGAAGAAAATCAAGTAAATCCAGCTGCTCAACTTCTAACATTTAAAATGAAAATACCAGTATTGTGTTATTGTAGCAAAACTTAAACTTCTCATTATTTTCAGAGAACTTTAAGTTCAGTTCCTTCCAGTCAGGTTATTCCAGTAACATTTACGTCAGCACTTCTATTCTAATAGCCTCCTGTTCTAGGGGTTTTATAACTCACCTACCTATAAAAATATACTTCAGACTTGGGAAGTACAGTCTCCTTTTCTTGGTATTACTTATGAATATAGCACAATTTTATTTTAACCCAATTCCACATTAGTTCACAGGTGAATTACAAAAGCAGAAATTTTTAAGATGGCATTGAAACAGTATCAGTTGTATGGAGAGGGGGGAAAAAAGCCATGGCAAAGAGGAGTGAAAAGGAAAATAATATCAAATTAGGATGGAACAAACATAAAAAATAAGTGGAAAGGAAAAAGTTGGTCAATGAATGTTGTTCTCTACATCTTCAAAAGTTGGGTATTTTTTAATCATTAACTAGTCTCCCCAGTATCCCCACGCAATAGATCATCATTCCCCAAGATAGAAGAGAGAGAGGACTTTCTGTGTGTTAGGAACCGTGTGGAACATTCAGCATTGTATTGGTGAAGTGGTTGGTTCCTAAGCCCTCACCATGCATTAAAGGAAGTGTACACAGAGCTCAGGGCAAACTGCAAGTGAAAGAGGCTTTCCAGAAGGAACATGCATTGCATCCTGCTGCCTGAAGGGCAGTTGGTCTTAGCTTTCTATCTGGCAAAGATTCAAACCCACTGATTGTTACATTTACAGGTGGCTGAGGACACTCTAATAATAACAAATCATTTTATAGAACCCAAAATGATGTAGAGAAAAGCCTGTCCATCAATATGCTTTACTAGTGGGCTAGAAAAGAAGTAAAGACCTTGCAAAATCCACAAATTGCAGAAACTTGACTAAATGAGGGCACTTGAGGCTTCCAAGTGCGCTTGCCTGGTAGTGAGAAGAAAGAGAAATCCAGGACTAGCTTCAAGGCACCAAAAAATCTGGAAGCCACACGTGAAGTGAGAATAAAATAAGACAAGAATGTACTATTACAGCCATTGGGGGTTTTTTGCTGACCTATTCAGAAAAAAGCTACAGGGAACTGTTCGCCTTCTGGGAACACATGTAGTAAAAGGAGCAAAATGTATCAACACAAAGTCTTTCCCATTGCTTCTGGACATTGGTGTCCTCCATGACACAGATCCTTGACAACTTGATCTAAAGGGATTTTTTTATTTTTTTTTAGGGACTAAAATTTCCCCCTCTATCAGCTCTGACTACACTCCAAACATCACCTGTAATCACGAATTTGTATCCCCATTCTGTCCAACTCTAACATGTCATTTTCCTCTTGCTCTCTTTTTACTTTTCACAGTCTAGCTTACCCAGGCAAAACTGCGTGCTGTTCTTGTTTTCCTCCATCGGTCAGAGTGAAAGTTGAAAATATAAAAACCCTAACTCTCATAAACACAGCAGAAACAAACTATGTTTGCAGTCTTTGCTCTGCTTTTCACATACATTTCATCTCCAGAAAAGCAGTCCATCTCAAGAAAATTATTTTCTCCCACATAAAAGGATAATTATCTTGTTTAACTGCAACTTAAAACATGTCAAAGAGCAGGTTTTATTTAGCAAACCTGTAAAACTTTTTTCCAGCTAAAGAAAAACATTGTTAAAGTGGGCTATTATGAGATCATTAAGAGAGATGCTGCTAACATGGAAGTCTCACTTCATACTTCCCATTTCTAATTTCTCACCCATCATTCCTTTCTCTGCATTTATAGGACAAGGTTTAAAATATTTGTTGCAGTGATTATTTTTACCCTTGAAACTGAATAGACAGAAATTTCTGTACTTGAAGCACCAAATCTGTAAATGAATGAAGTTTACAGTAACGTGATAATGACAATATCTCTCTCTGACCTGTCACCAAAATTAACATAAACCATTCTTGGACCTTCAATTAGTCTGCTATGATGCCAGGAACATGTATTCTTCTTGAGGTCTGGGGCTCTGGGATACCCCTGAATGCAGCCTGCCTGGTGGCTCCCTGTGCCACCTTGCAAGCAAGCTGACTCAGCAATCTGCAAGTTATAGTCCCTTGGTTGCAACAGATTAAGCAGTGTTGTCCTTGTTGCTCCATTGCCTGGGAAACTGGAAATAGATAGTGAGCATACAAGCTGTCCTACTGTTACACTGCTTTCATCTCAAAATACATTCAATCTAAACCAAGTCCAAACATTACAAATGTTCTAAAATCTGTCATTCTGTTGTGTAGTTAGACATAAAGCAGTGAGAAAAAAAATCCCTTTTCTTATTATCACATGGAAGATAGTTTCCCTGCATTGGTCCACTATCTGGACTAGGTTATTCAAAAACATTGCAATGAAAAGGAGGCCTCAGACTGAAAAACGAGAGAAGCCTCACACAGAAGCAGGATACTGAGTCCTATGTATCTAACACCATACATTTAGCCACATTTCAGAAACGTGTATATTCTCATTAATGTCACAGACTGCCTATTTAGGCAAGAATTGTACGGGTCTTTAAAAAAAAAACAAAAAATGAAGGAAAGTCAATGACAAAAACTGCCACCAGCTTTGCTTTTTGTTTCTCCTAGAAGTTTGGAAGAGGTGAGTGTGCATGCTGACAAGGAACATACCTCTAAATTAACTAGGGAATGTCTTTTATTTCTGGCCCTTCACCCCTCAAATACTATCAGCGACTGACGTTAAGGGCAAACTTTAGTCCCTGATCCCAGTTCCTTTCTTGTGTAATGAATGAAAGTGAAAGCTCTGCAAACCTTTGAAGAATTTCCTTCCCTCCCTTTAAACTGTTTTTCAGTCAATGAGAATTTGACAAATTAGTCAATAGATCACATTGGAAGTCTTCATTATGTGAAAGGCATGACAAGGGTAGAGACTATTATAGATGAGAATGATAAATATTTCACACTTGAATTGTCAAGGAAAACAATTTTAAGTAAGGTCTACATATAAAGAGATGCTAAGCTAACTGGAGGTGTTTTGGGGTGTTGTGTTGTCTAAGGCTGTTCTGTAAAAGATGTCAAAGTAGATGGTGATGTCCCACTGGCATCAAAAATAATAATCTACAAACATTTATCTATAAACATATACCTAAGAAACAGTTTACAAACTGCTTGTAGGATATCTGCTGCTTTCTGCTTTAGCACAACATGTATTCTTTCCTTGAGCACAAGAACAGACATGAACAAGCAGTTCCCTCCCTTCGTCCTCAGCCGGTGCCACTGCACCCTGAGAGTCAGGCTAAGGCGACTATCACTCGGAGCAGGGGATAAGGAGCGAACTCCTCTGCCTGATAAAAGAATGAATGGAAAACTAAATATGGATGGCTTTGGTTTTTAACTTGCTGCAATCATCCTCAACTGTAGGCTCTTAGGGAGACTTATCTAATTTTTTTTAGCAGAAATTTCTTTTCCAAGTTTCCTACACAGGAAGGAAACCAGTACAAGTGAACTGAACACACAACTCAGAATCATAGAAT
>NW_010516193.1:0-5304 GCF_000687285.1 Phaethon lepturus
GTCCCCTTCCCCTTCTGCCAGGAGCAGCTTGGGGCACTCAAGTGCAGCAGAACGTCTACAGGGACCACGGCCTTCAAGGCAGGATCACGCACATCTCCACACAGGCGTCCCGGCGGAAAGCGGAACGCAGCACAGACACAGCATCGCCGAGGAAAACGATTTCTCAAGAGAACCAGCTTACAAACTTCAGCCCTTTGCCAGCCTTGTCAAGCAAAGGAGGAACACGCTCTCCCCGATCATGCCCGCCTCTCCTCTTTGCTGGCCTTCGGCATACTGAGAGCAGCAAGTTCAGAGCTTTCAAAAAAAAAAACCCCACAGGAAGACCACCACTGTACAGCCACAAAAAAATTTGGCAAGAGACCTGCGAGAAGGAGACCTGTCACCTGCAGCACAGCCAGGAGCCTTGGTCTCAGCGGAGGTGACAGTTGTGCTAGGGGCCATACCCCAGCACGCAGAGCACTGCCCAAGCTGGGGCAACGCTCGTGAGAGGCTGATACAAATACCTGAAACCCAGTTAAACAGAACATCAATAACATCCACCTTTTACTGTGTTGATTTAAAAAGAGGCTCTCTGGGACCACGGTGCCATCCCCATAGGTTACTTCATGCTGCAGATCCCACTGCAGGATCTGCTTCCTGCCATACCTCTGAGAAGAGAACTTCAGGGATTAAATTTTGGCATATTCCACGCGATTCCAGTACTGCATAGCCCAGAACATCTGCCTAGGGCTGACCCATGGGGTGATCCTCAGGCCCCCATGCTTACGTATTTCACAATGTAGAGCTCCTAAAGCCAAGCTCAGCAGGCATGCCGGGCCCCTGGCAGAGCACACGCTCATGAAGATCATGTGCTGCTTCTAGTCACAACGACTCACAGCGTAACCTGGTAAAAGAACCCATCCCAGAGATTCACTGCTCCAAGGTTTTATAGAGGGAAGATTAATCAGGTCAAATGGTGCCAAACAAGCCTCCAAAGCTACAAGTACTGGAAAAAGATGAAATACAATGCTTTAAAGCACAGCCCTTTGGAGACTTAAGTAACTTCAGCATGTTTTGTTAATTCTAGCACTACACAAGCAGCCATTTTCCCTCCTGTTTGGTATCCTAAACACTAACAGATGTCTGTGGACCCCAACAACGGGCACTGCTTGACAATGGCCCCTTCTCCCTACACTACAGCTCCAATCTGTCTCCCCAGGAGAGCTCTGGAGGTCACCCAGCCTCAGTGACAGTATTTAGCTACAGAAGTGTCACAACCCTTCCTAGGTCACAGCCAAAGCACTCATCAAGCCATTCTGCATGCTTCACACACACCAGCATTCGGACTCCACTGGTACTGGCAACACTGAGACTCCAGGTATCCAAGTTGTACATGTGATACTCAAAGACACTGGAACCTCGAGGCAGCCACGAGCTGTGCTTCTCAGTATTTCACTTGTGACTTTCCAACTAACACATGCCCTGAAGTATCCTATGAAACATTGATAGAGCAAGGATGCAGTGATCTCAGTTCACCAGTGGAAATGGACAACCTGCTAATTATTGTACTAAAAGTAGGCTTTCACAGGATTGCTAAATTATTTCAAATCCTGGCAGATCATAGCCACGAGTTCCAGTCAAGCAAAGAATGACCAACACCTTTCCGTACCTGCAACTTTAATGGATGGGGCAGTTCCAGTGCCACCTCTTCAGAGTGCAAGTCTTAAACAGCTTAAACCAGCAATAAAAAGTAAAATATAAATTTTTATTTAGAATTAAAGCAAATACTTCAGTATCACAAACACAATATTAAACTTCAAGAAATATACTGCTAATTTGGAGGGAGCATTTATTTGCACAACCACAACATGCGCACAAATCCAGAAAAAAATGTGGAATCTGAAATTTTCAACATCTCACCACCAGAGCAGTTGGTCACAACATTTCATACAGAGTTATACATACTGTAATAGATGTTGACAAAATTTCTACAGAATCATCTTTATAGACAACAAGAAAGCTCTAAGAGGCAAACATTGCAATCTATTCTTCTTCTGATGAGTCTCTCTCAAATGTGTAGGCCATGAAGCAAGCATCTGGTCTCTTGGGGACAAGGGGATGCCCTGGTCTCACAATCTCAAAGCCCAAAAAGCTGAAAGTACGGAGCAATGCAGCTAGAAAAAAACAGAAAACACATTTCATCCATTTGATACTGTACACCAGTTAGCACATCCACCAAAACCAACTTCAAATACTGCATTCACATCTCTAGAAACAGTGCTACGAGTTAACACCTACCTCTATCATCTCTGTTCTTGTGGAAACAAATGAACACATGATCAACTCGAAGCTGTTCTTCAGCAAACTCCAGCAGAACTGCAAAACTACAAGACAAATAGAAGGTGTTCAATGCACACGAGCAAACATTTCCTTCAGAAATAGTTAGCAAAGCCCTGTGAGCTGATCTGCACATGAACCCATAGGCAAGAGGCTAGTGGCTGGAGGCTCACACCAACAGGAAATCCCTGAGTCCTAGGTTTAACTTGAGGCAGAAATCTAGGTCTTCAGTAACACAGAAAACATGCTTTTTCTGTTGCAGCTGAAAGGAGAACTGCAGTGACAGACTCAGAACCAGGCTGGTGTCTTCAGTGAATAAAAAAGTAGCCACCCAGTACCTGAGAACACAGCCTGAAATCACAGACCTTTTGGGTGGTTCTGCCTGACCGAACAGGTAGAAGCTGCCCTCAAATCACTCAGTTGCAGCCTCTTACAAGGGAGTACCAAGCACCGTAATTAGACTTTGACTTTCAGAACAATGGAAGCAAATAAACAGTAAAGTGTTATTCCATCCTACTGATAAGCCTTCAAGACAGAGGCAAGATAAACCACAGCTGCGTTTTATTCTACCCACCTGTCTTTGCTCCCTTCAGGCAGAGCACCACTGGGAATTTCTATATAGAGGTTGTTGTTGTTCAGCACTGCTCTCCAACTAATGTGTTTGGCATCTGTAAGCCTTGACTGGACATTCAGAATTCTTGTCCTGTTATTAGATGTTAGTTCTTCTGTTACATTCAGCCGATTATCCTGTAGCAGTAATATGTGCAAAGTTATTTCCAATTCTTTTTGCAGAAGGGTAACTCCCATTAAAAGGCTTGAGGCAAAAAATGCATTCAAGCTTACCATAGCAAGCTGCTTATTATTATTCATACTCACCGAATAAAATAAATTAGCTGAAAGATTGTGATCCCTCTGACTATTCCCTCGCCCACCTGGGATCTTCAGGGGTGGGTGAGGGACATCAGGAGCACCACCGAGGCCCCGGACCCAGGTTACTACAGCAATTGAAGGGAACCCTGGAACTAGAAAGGGATCACAGTTATACAACAGGCAGTGGTGGACAAAGCCCTGTAAATTCTAGGTTTTAAACAGTGATCAGATGGCAAGATTTTTTTTTTTTTTTCAAAAAAGGAAACAATCAAGTGGCAAGACAAAGGAACCTCCAGACCAGGAACAGGAACAGTGTCTGACTCCCAGACCCACAAGGGGCAGAAAGCTACTACTGCAGCATTTTGAGGGAAAGATTATCTTTGAGGTGAAAATACTCTCAGCTTGAAGTGAGCAAGGCATATTTCTATACCCAGGCAGCAGCATGCTTGACCTGATCAAAAGAAGAGCCATTCTGCTATCACATATGCAAGATCCCATCTTCTCCCCCACCTTGTTCTCATAAGTTATCGTGAATGTACTTATGGCCCAGCAAGCTAGGGATCATTATTCCCTGTGATATACGGCCCTAATTACCTTAGACCTTTGCATCAGCGCTCTTGGCTTGAGCTCAGTTACATGAAATAGTCTCACAGGTGTCACTACCCGAAATGTTTCACCATGCTCAGAAGCAAAATCATCAGTTTTACGACCACGCCTAAATATCTGAAAGCCTACAAACCTTTCTACTGAATTCTTCAGAGGAATTTTACACTGCTACGGTTATCCTCTTAAGATATGAAACATCTTTCTTGCATGCATGCCAAGTTTTACCCCATCCATATAAGCCTGCTTAACCAAGTAAGCCTTCCACTGTACTAAGAGCAAAGGCTGTGCAGTCAGGCCCCTCCCTCTGCACCATCCTTCACCCTGCAGGCTCACTCTTGAGTTGCGTCATCTCAGCAGATGCAGCAATCGAGGCCCTTAGGGAAATTTTCACAATCGTCCTGTCTGTGAGTGCCAGCAGCCATTTGCAAATCAGAATAAACATGTACAAAATAATCCACCATTTTGCACAGTTCATACGAGTTGATTTTTTTTTAATGGGCTTGAAACTTGTGATGAATAATCCATATAAGAAAGGCACTGAATGGCCATATAGGTCAAATATCATATGTTGGAAGGCATTAGTAAGCACAGTGACTGCAAAGTTTTACTAAAAAAATTAACTTGCGCTCTCAATTAAATTGAGTGTTTGATCCATTATTTTAGGCTCTTTGAAAGGCTCTTTAGCATTAGATACTTATTGTATCTCAGGATGATTGTAGTGCTATGCATTCCTAATTATCCTGACAAATAAGCCTTTAAGCACCCTGTTCAGAGTGTGTAGTGGCAATCTTTTATACAATTTCACCTTTTGCACAATAAAAGGTGGTGCAAAATGAGGGTTGCCTATACTTTGCAATCGACAATGTATTTTCGAGCGATATTTGTGGGCACTTACTCCTCCTGGAAAAAAATAACCTTTAAACAGCAGCCAAGTATAAAAACGGCTATCTAAAAAAATTCTAAAGCTCCTTTCATAGTCTACATAGGAGGTCTAACCACGGCTTCCTTTATGCAAGGCAGGCTGATGTCCTAAACTGCCATCACTCTACACCCAGTCACCCTGATTCAGAATATTTTCTTCTCAGCATGTGTCGGGATTGTTTAATCTTTCTGGTTGAGTTTTAAACTAACAGCGCTCATAACACTCTTACGTTCTACTTTAGGCTCCGTTAGTACCCCTCCATTAGTTTTCATAAGTATCTACGATTACATAAAGGGATAACAGCTTTCAAGCCAGTGATATCTTTGCCTAACTGTGGGGGTTTCGCCCCCGGGTAGGAAGAAGGCAGCCCCCCCCACCCCCTGCCTCCATCCCAGCTTTTGTCTCCAGGCACCTCTCAGCCCGCTACCTCGACCGGGAGCGGCTTTACGGAGCAGCCGCCTCCCTTCAGGGGCCGGTCTGTGCTGTTCAAGGTTTCCTGTGGCGGTTCTGACGAGGCCGGGAACGGGACAGGAGCTCTCCCGCAGGCGGGCGGCCGCTAACGTGGCACACGGCCGGAGGCACTCGGGAGG
>NW_010516194.1:0-5868 GCF_000687285.1 Phaethon lepturus
CCTGCACCTCGCCTCAGGGGTCACCCGCCTCTGCCCTTCGCCTCAGCCCTCGCCTCGGGCCTCGCTGGTGTCCGGCCTCAGCCTCTTCTCTCAGCGCGGGTGGATCTCCTGCTCCGGTCCCCAGGGCACAGGGGCTGGCCACCGAGTTGCCCGGGACAGTGCTTCAGCCCCGGTGCCAGGCCTGCATCCCTCAGCCCGGGCCCTCTGGCTGGTCACCAGGGCTGGCTGCCGCTGCTTTGCGTGGCGGGGAGCTGCTGGGTGCAGTGAAGGGGGAACCCTCCAGGATATCTGTTCTTACTTCGTATTTCTGGGGGAGGGAGCCCAAGCGGCACTTCTTGCTCTCCACATGCTCCTGCCAGGAGGAGCCAGCCATCCTCCTCTGCCCTGAGGCACTTTAGAGTCTTGCCCCTACACTCAGGACCTCCATTCCTCCTGGCTTTGAAATGAAGAGGGTAATGCTGCCCTATTTTCAAATCTGTTATGGAAAAACATTCAGCAACAATAGGTAGGTATATACCTTCTTGTGACACTGCCCTAATGAGACATAGAGCTTCAGTGAAACACCAAGCTGCTACAACTCTGCATGATGTCAGTGCATCACTTTACAACCTCTCAGTTTGCCTCCATAGTCCATCTTCAGAACCGTTGCCAAGTATCACTGTGCACAGCTGCACCAGCTTAGGGTCTTACCTCCAGTGAAACCATTGTAAAGCTGGCATTTAACTACAGTTTAGGACTGACTTCCTTCCACTCCTTCCTACTTTCATCTGGATGGGGCTATTTTTATACCAATCCCACTTTTCCTAGCCTTTACTTTTCTTTATTCAGTTAACTTTCTCATTTTTAGCCTCTCCCCTTCACACTTTACATTCCCTTGCCATTTCCAGTGCCACCTCCGATGGGCCGAGGCTGACGGGCTGCTGCTCCAGCTCAGCACAGGACGGCAGAGCGGAGATGCACCAAGCTCAGGCTGGGGCCAAGGGCAATTAGTCCAGAACTGACCATACTAATCTCATGGGCTGGTGATTGCCAGCATGGATGCAAGGAAGCAGTGAAGTGCCTGAGACGGGGTGGGAGGGGGAGTGGGACATCCCCACTGCAGATGTCCTGCTCTGTCTCTGACTTGAAGGCATCAGAGAGAGAGAGGCCGGTGGCATCCATCACCATCATCGTGTTGCTGCTGAGCTAATACCAGCTGATGTAGAGCAGTCTGATTTCAGAGTCTGCAATCTCAGGCATGTACTTTTGAGACTTTCAGGGTTTCCTCTCCCTGTTTCCCTTCAAAATGAACTTGGCAACAGAGAACAAGGTGAAGGCGTGAGCTCTGTGCTGTGCCCTGGGCCACTGCCTAACAGCCTGACCCAGGAAAACTTTGGCCAAGGGTGGGAACAGCTAATTGAGAGAAGAGGCAAATCAAGAGACAGCAGTGCAGCTCGGCAAGAATGAACGAGCTCTAATTTCATTGCCCTTTTTCATATTGCAGGATGAAGGGATACCCAGAGAAACTGGAAGGAAGCAAATCTAAAATGGTGCAACGAAATATTTGTACCATGTGTAATTAACACATGGCATTTGTTACCATGAGGTTTCATTGAGGCCAGGAGATTAGCAGGATTCAGAAAAGGATTAGACATTTATATGGATACTGAGAACATTCATGGTCACATTAGACAGGATATAAATAAATTTTAGAAGGGATATAAACTGTCAGGCTTCAAGGCACAACATAACCACTGACTGATGGCGAGGGATTAGAGAGAGACTTCCCTCATGGGCAGGTTATTCTGTAATTGGCCACTATAGCACCTTTTTTTTAAGTATCAGAGAGTGGCAACCATTGATGTGAGAAGACTGGATTAGGAGGGCCACTGGGCTGATCTGGTATGGCAACTGCTGTGCTCTTCGGGGGGCTGAGAGGGTCGTTTGAGAAATGGAGTGGCAAAGAGGATAAGATATAGGAGGTAGCATCAGGCCTTAGACATAGACCTCGCTGTCCCTTGCTGTAAATTTCACACCCATAGCATAGAGTTCCTAGGCCTTCTCCACCAAGTTTTTTTTTCAAAAATGTGCACTGTTCAATCAGTTTATTAGTTACCTTTTTAAGTACAATCTTTGTGACTTTTCCCCAGAAACCTTTTGACTTAGTTAATTTATTATTTGCAGGAGGCCAATAAGTTATACTGAAACCCTGACTCTGTTTCAAGGCACAACAACTCCAAGACTTGATCTTGAGAAAGGCCGTATCTGATCTCTTGTGTATTGTATCTGCCTGCACTGGATTAAACCACCTCCAGCTACAATACGGTAACTGCTGAAGAGGAGAGTGCAGGCTAACTTTATATATAGTACTTTGTCAACATACAGGATCACTATAAGATACCAATAGCTCTGCATGACAAATCTTGGAGTGACAACTCCTCAGACACACTTTCCTTTGGGCTGGTTACAGAACTCTGTGGTATTACTTAATGCCCAACTCTTCCATGGAGCAAACTTTTTGTCCTCTGGCCATGTAGGGGGAATTTGTGTTGCATTTCTGTCTCGCTCTGTCCCAACATTCCTCCCTGAATTCCTGCAATGTCCAGCTATGGCTTATTGTACTGCTGTATCTTTGCTTGTTCTTGACACTAGGTCAAATAGCTGTGTAGTATCCCCACTCTCTATCCCACTAAGAATTTTGTGAACTTTAATGAAGACTCCTAATCTCTCTTTTTGTCAGAAGAGCTACGGTCCCAATTTTGCCTAATGTTTTTTTTTTATTAATTTGGCTCCCTCTATCGTTCCCATTATTTCTGTTGGACTGTGTTTTCTCTTATATTGTTCTTTTTATGGAAGGATGCTGGGGGCTGCCCACGATCACTTAAGGTTGCTTCACTTTGGTAGATTCTTACACTGTTCTTAAATCCCTTCTTTACATTTATTATTCAGACACAAAAATCTCTGCTCTCCCACTGCTGTTTAACAGTAGGCAAAGACTTGGTGGATACGATATGGCATCTGCTATTCTTTGATAAATAGCTCCATTCACAAATCCGTGTGCGTCTTCCCTTCCAAGCCACCCTTGGTTCTGAGTTTCATGTTCATAACTAACAAAACCAAAGCCTGCTCTGACCAGTGTCCTTTCCCAGTGTGATATATTCTCCCTCTTGATAATTTTTTTTTTCTAGGCTATTGGTAAGACTTCACCTACCTACTGATTTTTCAGCTCAATATCCAATCCTGGCTGCTCACTGCCCTCCATACTTATGCTCCTCCCCTATCTTCTGTGCTTTTTCTCTTCTTTTCGTCCCAAGCTGGCTTTAAGAGAAGTGCTTGTACCATGTAGAACCACACTGAGAAAGAACTCTGAGGCTGATGGACCAAATCAAAGCTTCACATTTTTGTTGTTTGAGGTAATTTCTGGATTTCTGAGCTCGTTCACTTGCAAAAAAAAGCCAAATTCAAAGTGCCAAAAGCAAATAAAAAGGTTGTAGAAGATACAGGGACTGAATGTCCCCACTCCTGTATGACAGATCATTTCACCTGGAAACAAAAAGAGGGAAGAATTCTTTCCACTTTCTCCAGAAAGACCTGCAATATGTGCCCAGTATGGCAAAGCTTAAATGTAATATGAGGTTAATGACAGGTAGATCTCTTGTAGTCCACTGCTGAAAGAGAATGGATTACTAGCAGGTACAGGTCGGTTCCTCACCAGCTGAAGTGACATTATCATTAATAAGGATCTCTTTTAAAAAACTCCTAAGTTCCTTGCATTTCCACTTCATGGCTTTAAGCTAAAGCCCCACTGACTAGGTTTCTATACACTAAGTACAGGAGGACCTGCAGTCTTCCCTTGTAAGGACTCAAAAGCACTTGCAGAAGGGCCAGCCAAACCTCAGACTCTGTTCTCACTGGCAGCACATTCCCAGAAGCACTGGGCTTTGGGAGGCTCAGGTTTTTCTAATTGAGGGAACACAATTTAAGAACAGATTAAACCCAATGTTTCTTCAAAACAGAACCTTTGCATTTCTCTGTGTGAATTGCTTCAGCTCCCTTTTCTAGCATGTCTGAGTTTTATTGCTCCCTTGTTTGTGTTGACCTCCCTCAGTAGCCTAGCACCGTTAAATCTCACTGCCTTTGCTTCTTTTTGCTCTCTGAATTAGGAAGCAGAAGACAGTTGTGATTTAGCCTCCTCCTTTCACCCCAAGCCACTTCTACCTGCTAGGACTCTCTGTATTTTGATCCATCTTTGAGTTCCTTGTTCCCTTTTCAAGGCCTCCTGAGCGAAGATATTTTGTTTGTGGTTTACATAGCACGGTTGAAAAGCCTTCATGAACAGAGCAAAGACTGGAGTACTTAGCACTGGGGGGTCTGGCTTCAATCCCTTGATCTGCCTTTCTGACTCAAGCAAGAAGTCAAGGCAACTGAGGCACATATGGTGAAAATGAGGGCACAGGTTTTTCTGGGTAGTGGTCAGGCTGGGGTCACAGAGGCAGCTGAAGGGATCACAGAAGAGCCATGAAAGCAGGTGAGAAACTTTGCTAAACCAGTGGAATCAAGAGAAGAAAGCCATGTTGGGTTTTGGTAATTACTTATTTTGAGCCATTAGCTGTGATTTTATGAGTAGGGACAGCAGTGGCACACAATGGGCTGAAATAAGATGCATGAAAGCCACCAGGAGTGGAACAGGAGAAGTCCCATTTCTTTGACAAGAAAGTGCTGAAGGAGAGGAAAACAGATTTGGAACAGAGGACACGGGTGTAGTCAAGAGACTGCGTAGGATGAGAGAGACACAAGGGAAGCAGGGGATGAGAGAAACTGGCAAACGCTGTGAGAGGTGGGAAGTGGTGGAGTCTGTGCATCACTTCCTGATTAGAAAAGAGTATGGAAAAGTCTGTAGTCACAAACATTTGGGGAGTGGAAGGAGTGGGAATGCTGTGAGGGAGAAAGGGAGAGAGTAGGGTGCGGATGAAAGAGATGGTAAAGTCAGGGAGGGAGTAGGTGAATAGAGAAAAAGAAGAAATGCATAGTGAAGTCAAGGTCAAGCAGGAGGCTCTGCTGGTGAGTGGGATGCTTCTGGGTTGAATAAGAAGGTGAGATGAAGGTGGTACAAAATGTGAGGTCTGAGCAGCCTAACAATGTGAAAATGTAAGTTATCAAGAGAAAAGATGAGGGAGTCAATAAAAAGAAGAGCGAGATGTTAAGGCAGAGAAAGAATGGGGAAGAGATGGGTGGGCGCAGACAACAGCTGCTGAGTGGAGGCACGAGAGAGAACAGGGTCTGCCAGGACAATGCTCAAAAGCGTGGGAGGCAGGAGTCGGAAATAGGCGTAGCACAAGAAAAAACTGGCATTCTTACTTATTTGGCAGTGTGCTGAAGTGAACCAGCTTGCACATGGTCTGTTGCTGAAGTCTGGTACGTGATGTCAATACAGCTACTTTTAAACTTCAGCTGACATAAACAGGGATGCAGATTTAGCTGGGACACAAACATTTCTCTTTAGCTTTGAGTAACCAGGAGGTTTTCCATGATTCCTGCAGCCTGCGTCATGGGCAACATGGATTTGAGGCTCATCTGCTCAAGAACCTGTTGCTTGGTCAGAACGTATCCTCCAACTTCTCATGTGCAGACCTGAGCTCTTACGCCATGGAGGGTGCCGTTGCAAAAGTGCGGTGCAGTATTTATTTTGTCTCCTGGATGTACACATTCAAATTGTTCAATATACCAGTTAATGCGAAAGCAGTCACTCCTGCGAACCTGACCTAGCATCTAAAAAAGAGATTGATGCTCTTTGTAATTTCCCAGTTATTTACTTCACAACACTATTTTCAGCTGAGCAAACCATTGGAAAGTAGGAGTAATTTCACATTACTGAAGGGTAGCCACTCT
>NW_010516194.1:5899-14531 GCF_000687285.1 Phaethon lepturus
CACATCACCATCAGTTTAGGCAAAAAAATTAGCAACATCGTGCCGTTTTTAGCTCGCATCGGCTCTCTTAGTCAAAAAGCGTCTACCTACTGGGAACTTGGCTAGCACTGATGTGGCAAAGCATCCTCCATCATGGCTCCTGTCCTGTGTGCTTTACTGAACTACATATCAAACCAACAGATCTAAGCCTTAGGTCTCAACAGATTTTCTGCTCTTAATCCATTGGGGCTGAAAACCACAGGTTGTAACTTGATGTTTTGTCCCCTAGAGAGCAATCAACAGGCGAACGATAATTTGTGGCAATGGATTTAAAGCCAGGGAATCTGGATCTTTCCAAATCTTCCCCAAAGAGTAGCACTGAGAGGGGCCCACCCGCCCACATGTTCGTTTGTGGTCAGCCATGCTCACAGCTGCTGCTGAGCACTGCTCCGTACATCTGGCAGAGAGGCGAGTCAGACGCGAGCTGGCTTGGATGGCCGCAAAACAAGATGGGGGACTAGGAATCTGCCCCGGAAAGCTCGGCGGGAAGCGGAGCAGAGAGACTCACAAACCCAAACGCTGCCATGTCTCTCCAGGTCTGTTGTCCCTGCTTCTGCCATCCACAGCTATCCCACAGACGGCAGCGCTACGGCATAAACAAAGAGATATTTTAATTGTTTCCAGGCGAGCGGTTAGCAATGGTGCTGATAGTGTGCGCCAGTACTGGTTCCTATAGACTGACTCCGAACACCCAGTGAGAGGCTCATTGGGATTCACCGCCGCAGCCTGAGCTCGTTCGGCTCAGGTGCAGCGCGCCGTGGAAGCAAGGCGCTCACAGGCAAAGAGAACAGCCCCAGACGAAACGCAGAGGATGCTTCACAGCAGGGCGGTGTTCCGCGTGTAGAGGAGCTCCCCATCAGTCACTCCAGGAGAGAAAAACTACGTTCCTTTAGGGGAATTAAAAGACCATTTTGCTTACAACCCATAACGATTCAGTTCTCTGTTTCAACACCTTCTTAGAAGGGGATTAGAGGTATCAAAGCAGCTCTGGCAGTGCGGCTGAAATTTCCTCTTGTTGTAACCAGCCTTCTGTAGTCTGGATCTAAAGATGTGAGGGAAAGCTTGATTTCCCGTTTAAAGCCACCGACCTCACACAGCTACGAGGGGTTTTGCTGGGTACCTACCTGTGCAAGAGCAAGACAGCTCCCATTCAGAACTGGTGCCAAAGATGTGCTCCCCACGGAGGTTTCTGGGCCAGATTCCGTGTTGATGTAAACCACTAAGTCCATATAAATTAAAAAGCGGGATGGCTGTGTGCATACCAATTACTACAGCCCTTGCGGGGGTTGGAAAGGCAAGACCTGGGATGGTTTAAGCTAAGGCAGTCCTTCCCAACGCTTTATCTGACACCCACCTGTTAGTTGCTTTTCCTGCTACGCTGCTTCTGCGGTGAGCGCAACTCCCGAATGCTAACTTGTGACGTCACCGGCATTCATTTTCAACCTCACCGATACCTCTGCTTGTTGCTGCTGCATTTGGCTAGGGAGATACTCAAATCCCATTCCTTCCATAGCTGTCAACAGAAATTAAAAGTAATTTATTTCTAAATCCTGCTAAGAATGGGATACTAGGTTACACACATGCAGGGGTCTAGAAATAAGGCAGAGCCTCACGGAGGGCTGAGAGGCCGTCCAAACATTAGCAGGACTGAGTTGTGATTCCAGCTCTTTCACTGAATTGCTCTGTGCCTTTGGTACATCAATTCATACACAATTTCCTCATTTATAATATAGGAATGGTCATATTTAGATACCTCAGGGAAGTTGCAAGGCTTAATTAGTTAATGCTAGTATCTTGTCAACTCTCATTACCATGGTATCTCAGTGTTTACTACTTTGAAATTGTAAAATGCTACGTACATGGTAAACATTATTATTCTAGGTGAGATGGAGCTATTTAATCCTGTTTCTCTGTAAATACCAAAGGCAGGGAGTTGACATTCCCATTAATGGCTTCTGTATGAGGTCTGGCCTACTTGGAGAAAAGTTTCCCTGACATATAACAAAATTTATTTATTTTAAGATCCCTAATGTAGCTGCTCTTGAACAAATTTAAGCTGCACTTTTACGGGTTTACTTAGTTGAGTACACATAATTAAACCCACCCAGCATAAACACAATTTAAACTGGTTTAGACACATCTTCAGTTCCAGTGCAAGCAAACCAGCGAGGGTCACTTCCTCTGGCATAAATAATCCAGGCAGGTCTCAATCAGAACAAGGTCCATGAAAGATTTTCAAAACCTGTTTGGATGTCAAGCTGCTCAGAGAAAAGTGATTGTAGGCAGCTTGAAGTGGGGGATGGCTGGCAGATTTGTGGAGCGAAGGGATTTTCAGTGACCAGCCTCAAAGGGAAAGAGCGAGTGACTAATCCGGTTAGTCATCTCCAGACCTTTCCCAGAACAGTCTTGCTTGTAACTAGGGAGTTTTAAGATACTCAGCTTTTTCTGTTGACCTGTTAGGGGAAAGCCTGGCTTTCCACAGGTGCACAGTCTTGACCTTAGGGGCTATTTCCATTAGTGCCAAATGTGCATTAAAACAGACCTGAGATGCTGGCAGTGGGGCCAAGGATCTGCCTTCACCGCTTCTCGCCCCAGCCTCTCCAGTAGCTGCATCTAGTGCGGCGGAGGGTACCTGGCTAGCCAAGGGGTGACAATCAGGCTGCTTTTCCTACTGCTTGTCCACAGGGGCTGGGAAATGCTTTTTTCATACTTTGCATTTTGCAGACACCGGCTTCATTCTTCCAAGGCACCAGCAGCACATCCCTGTTCCTCAGCCTGGTACCAAGCCCAGAAATGGTCCTCCCCAGGGTCTGACGCAGCCCGAGAGCAGCACTGTGAACGGGAGCAGGAGGGCTGCAAGGCAGCGCGGCTGTTTCCACTACGTGTGCTGCAGTGCGCAGGGTGCACTGAGCAGTACGAGTAGCAACTCGTGGGGTGCTACTGTCTCCTGAGACCCCCGGGTTCTCCCTTCCCCTCAGCATACTGCTTTGTACACACATCTAATACTAAATGCGGGAAGCTTGAGCCACTGGTATGGTTTTGCACATGCTTGTGCAAGGTTTTGACTCCAGTCGCCATGAAAATCGTTGTTCTGAAGCTGCCCAAAGGATTGCTTCCTGGGCATGATTTGCATGGCAGTGGTCTCCTTACCGCTGAGATAACTGTCTGCTGGGAAGTAATCCTGTCTGGCTGATGGAGCCCTTGCAGCCTCAGTGGCGACTCTACTGTTCAGAGGTTTTCAGAGATGTGGACTTTGGCCATGCAATGTATTTAGGACAGGCCACACAATGACAGTGGCTGGTCACCTCTTTTGGTCACTAGCCCAGTTTAAACCAGCAGTGTAGAAGTGGAATGAAAAGACCTGCTTGCGCCATTAGTGCCACTGTCATCCATTGACTCCTCCAGCTGGTTTTCATTTACCACCTTTCATCAAACACTTGAGGCTTAGCTCCAGGGTTTCCCATGCTAACAAGATGTCAATAAAAGCTGCTAGCACTACTTACAGTCAGGCATTAGGCAGGAGGGATGCCGTAGGCTCCTGAGTAGAGATCTGATAAATATATCAGAGTCTTGGCCAGAGGTTCCCAGCTCCCCCAAACAGCACTGCCAGTGCACCTCTGCTTTCCCTGAATTCAAGATGAGGGTCCTGCCTCAAACGACTCGGCTGTGGTGGAATGGTCGCTCCCATGGAAGCACCTGAATTGTTTTAAACCTGGGACTTGATGAAAACACAAGTAAATATGTAATGGAGAAAGGCCTGCATTAGCAGGGGGAAGGGCCAGCTGATTTATTCTTTCTTCTGCACTTAACAGCTTTCAAGTTTTGGGTTCCCACATGCAGCCTTCCTGGTTCACCCTCACATCTAAGCCTCATTTTCCTGCTGGGAAGAGAGGGATGTATGCCAGCAGCTCTGTCTGTCCACCTCAGCCTCCAAAATGCTGTCTGCCCTGCTAGACCATGGCATCAAAAAAATCAACCATTTGAAGTTAATGCTGTACGTAATCACCTAGATAAACAGTCCAATTTGCAAAAGTACTCGGCACCCAACCATCCTGCCAGTTATCTGAGTGGCCATCTTTCCCTTGCCTGTTCCCAGAGGCCCCTCCCAGCGATATGCAGACAAAATGGGGCAACTTTGCTGGCAGCTGTGGGGTGACCCCACTTTATGCTCTAGGTGAGGGCAGAATCTGCCCCCGAGTTCCCAAAGGCATCAGCAAAGCTTTGATTTATACATCTAGACAAAGCCCCAGAGGGAACTGCTGTATGGAAATTAAAAAAATTATGCTTTACAGTTAGGGAAAAAGACTTGGGGGGTTAAAATATGAAGTGGTCAAGCTATTAACCTTCTCATTTAGAAGCAATGGTCACTAAATTAGGGGGCATGTCTCCTTCCTCCACCTCCAAAGAACAGGCCTTTGAAGATGATACTGGTCCGTTAGGTGAACAAGCAATAAAACGTAATTAATCCAGCTCTGAAAATATGATCAAACACCGGCAGCGAGTCACAGCTGAGCCTGAGGGGGTTAAGGAACTTAAATCAGAGAGCCAGCACGTCAGGCAAATAGCAAATCTTCCCACTGCCTCCTGTCACTCCGAACACCCGCTAAGGCTGTCCCCATCGGTGACATGGAGCGTGCGGGCCCATGGACTCCCTGCGGGAGAAAGGTGGGTTCGCGCAAACTCTTGTAAGGTGGGCTGGCTCCGTACGGGATGGGAAGCCTCCGAGGGAGACCCAGGAGAGCACGGGAAGTGCATCCAGTCTCAGCAATCTTCCCTCCGAGTCACTCCTGAAGCGCAGCAGGGTGCTGGGGGGCAGGTGTGCATTTGGGGAGGAAGCGGGATGGAGTTTCCAGAGATCCTACCTTTTAAGAAGTAATGTTGTATATAGGTCCTAGCCAGTCCTGATGGTTAAAAATCCCCTGGCATCACTTAGGCACATGTGCTCTGGGCACATTGCAACCTAAGCAATTGCATTTTGCTGGTCTTAAAGCAACTCCAGACAGCTTCAGCTGGAGGAGGAATTAATCTTCCCTTTCCCTGGTGAAGTGTGTCCTGCTGTGCACAGTCTATGCTGGAGGCAGCTGGACTGCTGGGAGGAGGAAAAACAGCTTGTTAGTACCTACTGCAGAGGTGCTTCTGGATGGAACATGTTTTGTACATTTAATCAGTGGTTAGAGTGGACACAGGAAAGTCTCCAGAGGTGAGATGGGTCCTGCAGCCCGCGGCTGCCATGGGAAGCAGCAGCACGCAGCTCTGGTGTCCTGAAACGTGTAGATGGAGCGTATCACCCGCATATCCTGGCCCACTATTCTTCCAACACCTGCTCTCCGCCAAACACACTGCTTGGGCACATGTGTTCTCTGTGAAGCAATAAGATGGGAGAAAACCCTCCCCAGCACAAGGAAGATGTGGCAGAGAAGAACCCCCTTGCCCAGCACAGCCAGGAGACTTATGGTGTGTAGTTCACAATCCACAAGATCATGCCCATCCTGCTGCTCCTCTGGGTGAGACTGCAAAGAGCAGAGAAACAAGTCACCCTTCTTTTTGTAGAGAATCATCTGTCAAGAAGCATTGCCTAGCTGCCAGCCATACTTCATGTTTAAGTCCTCTGCTCTTTGAGCTGGGGGTTGTGAAGAGGCAGGAGCTGGGCAGGTGTTTTTTGGTTGCATGTATTGAGCCGTACCCTGCTCAGGAACCACCTGCCAAAAGCCTGGGTGTGTTCGGAGTCAAGTGGGATGGGGAGCGTATCTCCGAACTAGCATGCGCAGGGCAGTGGCGAAGAAGCAGCAGTGTAGGCTTCAGCACGAACTGGACCAGCCCACTCAAGCATGAATTTGGTTTATCAGTGACTGACAAGTATCCTCACTCCTGTTATTACTTGGCTGGCGAACTGGCAGCTAGCGTGGGTGTGCCTGCCCTGGCCACAGTCACTCTCATTTGACTGTGCAGGCATACCTGACGTCAGCGGTCCCCAGTCTTTGCTGGCCCAAGGGCACAAGCAGTAATGCACTGCAGGCAACGCTGTGCTTTGCTACCTTTGTTGGAAGTGGGAATGATGCCCAGGGACGATAAAGCATTGCTCGTTGCAAACACCTGAAGAGCTGATTTTCTTGTGGGACCTTTTGGGCGTTCTCCAATTTAAGCTTCTAAGCAGCCACTGCATCTCACAGGAGGGAGCCCTCTTCCCAGCCCATCTCCTCCCCGGGTCCATCAGCTGACCCACTGGCATATAACATTCAACTTTAGCTTGTGCTGTCCCATCAGTCCTATGGCTGTAAGTACCAGGTTGCCATGAGCTCTAGGCTGAGGCGACCACCTAAATGACTTCTGGTTCTGTGTGCTCAGCTTTCTAAGGCCTCAGAAAGGGGCCCCTGTTTCCTGGGGAGTCTCTGCTGAGACAAAACTTCACTACTTTTGCTTTTCTTTCTCTTCCCTCTCTTTCTGATGTAGAGTGTCTAAATATCCATCACAACTCTACCTTCACCTTCCCAAAGCAAGTGCTTTTCTCAATTGATTTTGCTTTCCCATTGCTCTGAAGTAGCATCATAGGAGTCAAGTTGAATGCAAAACCAAGCAAAAATTCATTTAGCAAAATATTCAGATACCATTACAACAGTGATACTAAATATAAACCAAACTGACAGTCAAAATTCCCCTGCAGTCTTACCAACCCCGACTTTAAAGACCATGCTGGAGAAGATTAGCAAACAGAAAGAAAAGTGAAGACTTGAAATAAAAGAGAAACCAGCCAAACTAATTCCTTTGATCCAGCTGAGAAAAAGTACAGGGGGGAAAGAACCAGCATAAATAGTAACCTTTTTTTTTTCCCCAATGCTATCAGTTTTAGTAGTTCCAACTGCTGTTAGTACAAGTGGTCACTATGCCTCAAGATCATTGTCTATGAAATGAAGATGTTAACATATAGTTGTAGCTATATGCAATTTTATTAACAGGTCTTTGTTAAATGCCCTTAGATGCTATAGGTGGAAGACTGCAGAGAAAGGCAACAAGTGCTGTAATAAACTGCCAAATATGTCACTGTTCGCTACAAGATCCGCTTAACTGTGTGTTACAGACTCCATACGCTAGTAGCCATGCTTTGGCTTTATTGCCCGCGTCATTAGGATACGCAAGAAATTCCTACAGTGTTATCAATGTGAGGAAGCCTGTGTGTGCATGAGCACGCATCTGTATGTACGCGTGTAGCCTATATAGGCCATCCCTTTTCAGCCTTTCTGCCTAGGAAATTGCATGGAAACCTCAAAGCTGCTGAGCAAGGAGCTATCTAACATCTCCGGCCAACTGTTTGGCCCTTCATCTGAAGCGGCGTGGGAGAGGGCAGGGTTTGGGGAGGGACATTTTACTTGTTGGTTATACCCAGAAGGCTGCTAGGTAGCCCAGCTTGATGGCTGTCAGGCTGTTACATCTATTCCTGACATCTCCATGTCAGTGATCAATGCCTGGTGAGAAATGGTCTGCAGAAAAAAAAAGTCCAAAAGCAGTTGCTTGGAGGGTTCGCTTGAATTCACTGGTCACTTGCTGATGTAGCAGCTCATGGCTGTACTATTTCAAATCATTTGTGTATCCTGCCCTGGGGAGCTCGGGTGGGTTCCTAACTGTTCTGCCCTGATTGCAAAGGAGGAACGAGAGGTGAGGTATTTTTGGTATATACAGTATAGTTCCCAATCCTGGAATGGGTGTCTTTCATGCCTGGCCTTCTCTGCCCTGAATTTCCTCCCACCTGCAGGGTGGGGGACACAGAGGAAGGCAGAACTTCTCTGCAGCCCCAACATTCAGTCAGAGACATGAAGTATTTTAAGCACTCTCCATCCCTTTCCTGCTGCTGGCTGCTGCAGCTGCTGTGCCCCATGCTGTTTCTTTGTACCAGAGAGAGAAGGACAGAGGCATATTTTCTTTTCAGCACTTACTGCCGCTCAGTGTTCTTCACCATCTCCCGTCTGCAGGCAGAGCAGTTGCTCCTGTTCCTCTCTCGTCCTTTCCCCGACAGATGCCTTCAATGGTTTAGCACAAATTTCCTAAAAATAATAATGAACTTTACTGAACAACGAACCATACAATTCTATTCTCTGACTTGCTCTGCCAGCTCATTTTGGGTGAGTCCAGTGTATAAATGCCTTTACTTAAAGTCTACAAGCAGTCTGAGGCAGTGATTGATTTGTCCCACATGTATGTCTTGTACCCGGCACCCTGGGCTCTAGACTGGGGCCTGATGCACTACCACAGCTGAAAAAAATGCCTGATCTGAGAGAAGACTTGACATAGAAGGACAGAAATACTTGTATGATGGCACAGGGAATAGTTTTGGTGCTCACTTACCCCTTGTGCCCTAACTTTAACAAAAAGCACATCTAAGATTTTTTTTTTATTTTCTATTAATCTGGCAGCTGGCTTTGCTTAGTTCTCTGAAGTTATGGCTGTGAAACATCAGATCAGTGCCAAGCCGAACTCTGTCACTGCGGTCGTACCCATCGTGCCAGACCCTCCCTCTATTCCCACGCAGATATACTCCGGGAGACGCTACCAGCAAAGCCCTTATGGCACAGGAACAGCTAGAATTGCAGAGCTGCGCTGT
>NW_010516195.1:0-545 GCF_000687285.1 Phaethon lepturus
AGGTCTGCAAGGAGACACTGTGCCAGCAGCACATGGTGAATACCGCAAAAAGAAATGATGAGTGCTCGTTAGTGGGTGACTCTCTGTTAAGGAGCACTGGGGCACCCATGTGCCAGCCTGACAGGAAGTCAAAAGGGCTATGCTGCCTTCTGGGAGCTAAGGTCCAAGATGTTGCAGAGAGGGTGCCACCACTTGCCAAGAGCACAGACTACTGTCCATTGCTACTCTTTCATGTGGGCACAAATGACACTGCAAGCTGGAACCTGGGCAGAATCAAGGAAGACTACAAAGCCCCGGGAGGTGCAAGTGAAAAGTATTGGTGCCCCAGTTATCTATCTTTTCTCCCATGTTAACAGTTGGAGGAAAGGGTGCAGCCAGGAATGGATGTATAATGCAAATCGACTTGTGGCTTTGTGGCTGGTGCCATTGTGAGGGTTTTGGCTTTTGTGACAATGGGTCATTCTTTGATGGCTATAGGCTGTTAGGGAGGGATGGATCGACCTGTCTAGAAGAGGGCAAGGGAATCTTTGGCAGCAGGCTGGCCA
>NW_010516196.1:0-1691 GCF_000687285.1 Phaethon lepturus
TGCAGGTGATGCTGTCCTCTGCTCGCGTCCCTGTGATGTGGGCAGAGGTTCCTCTAGCACCAGGAGACATCTCTGCCAGCGCTAAGCCCAGTGCCTGGACAAGCTCAAGCTATGGCCATGCTCATGCTGTGACCAAGCACGTGCGAGCTCTCTGCATTCCTGGCAAATCTGGGCGGCTGCAACCCTGGGGCCTGAGCCAGCTGGAGCCTCCTCCCCCTCCTTTTCCTCCTCCTTCTCACACAGGGCTAGTCCTGGATGCCACCCCTGCAGCGAGGAAAGGCCGACAAGCAGAGAGTGGGAAACATGCAGAGCTGGGGACCGTTTCTGCAGGGCCCCACCGCGGCCATCGCCTCTCCAGGGTTAACCACTGTCCTACAGATTCACACTGGGCTGATCACCTTCAGCGTGCTCGAACAGGGGCACCAGGTCCCCCCTGCATACAGACAGCCCTCAGGACGAGTCCCAGGGCAGCAGCAGAGCTGGGACCCAGGGCATCCAGAGCCCCAGCTCCCGATGAGGTGGCCACAACTCACAATTTACACAGCAGCAAAACCCCCCGGGGCTGCAGGGAACCACTGTACCCAGCTCAGCCCCTGCCCCAGTCCAGGATCAGGACTCCTTATGGCCGCTGCAGCCCGCCGCGTCAAGCCAGCAGCAGGTTGGGTCTTCCCGCTAAATCAAGCTCCACTGGGGCGGGCTGGCAAGAAGCGGCTGTTTGTTTGGTGTTTCTAAATGAGTGTTAAAAGCTGCTCGAGCACATTACATTCCTCCTCCTCCTCCGCGGCAAAGCTGACAAAGGCCACGCGTTCAGGGAGAAACAAGCCCGGGAATGAAATGACATCGTCGGCTGCCCAGCACAGGGAGGGCATGACTAAACAAGGCGCATGGGAGGAGGGAGCTGGCGAGGAGAGTGGGGGCTGCTTGAGCCTCCCATTTCCCCCCTCCACCTCCAAACCCCCGGCCCCGACAAACACCACCACTTTCCTGCTAATTGGTTTCACAGGGTCCTTTTACATCAACAAGCAAACGGCTCCGGTGGGCGCAGGTGATGGGCTCACACCCAGCTCTGGCGGCTGCAGCAAGGCCAAGAGGTGCCGAGGCCGAGGGGTTCCCCCTTCCCAGGGGAAGAGATATCGCTCTGAGGGTCACAGCCAGCACCAGGCAGGAGCCCACAGGGGTTTGGAGGGGGGCTGTCCCCACCACCAAGCAATGGGCAAGTGATTCTTCACTCCAAGGGTGAAGAATCGTGGTCATCTCCCAGCCCATCCCCACTACCCATGAAGACACCCGCACCCTGGTGGGCTGGGTAGGAAGGAGGCTCCATCTCCTCCTAAAACCACTGGAGAAGACTCTTTTCCCCAAACACCCCGTGCTGCCTTCTCTGCACCAGGCTGCCCTCCGGACCGCTTCCAAGCCTGCCCACAGCCCGAGGCACAGGTCAGGGCTTGTGGGAAGCAGCAGGCAACAGGCAGGCTCTCAGAGGAGCGTGACACCAACAGCTACGCACAGCCATGCTGATCACCGCCTCCCAGGCACTACCTCAGAGCGGCACCGAGGTCAAACCCACCGGCTAACAGACCCGCACCTGCACCGGCAATTACTGCAAAATTTTACAATGACTCAGGGTGGGAGGGCTGCTACCGAGGCCAGACACCATCAGCTCCTGGGAAGCTGCTGCGAGCCGTGTACGT
>NW_010516196.1:1743-2493 GCF_000687285.1 Phaethon lepturus
CGCCCTGCCCCCCCCCTGTGGCCCCCCAGCCACTGTGACCTCTGCTCCCACCATCCGCAGGCGTCCGGCTTTGGGATGTTCAGCCCAAACATCGCGAGAAGCCATCAGGGACAGGGAGCCCTGCAGCCCCACACACAGCAGCAGACATCCTTGAAGGGATGCAGGCTCTGTGGCTTGACCCCGCTCCCCCAGGGAACGGATCCTTTCTCCGGCCAGCAGCCCACCAGGCAACTCAGCAGGCAGTACTTCTCGCAGGCAGGGCTCTCTGCAGGCAGGGCTGTGCCCAGGGGAGGGGGCACCCCCTCGCAGCTGCCAGCCGGCACGCCGCAGCGCCGGGCAGGCAGGGGCAGGCAGCGCTGGGGAAGGCACGACTCTCATTTCCAGCCTCCATCAGATAAGGCACTGAAACCCAAACAGATCAGATCCTGTGCTAAGACTCCGGTAATTAACACCGGTGAGGCCCGGCCAGCCGCGGGTAAACAGAAGGTATCCAGCAGAAATACCCACCAGTCCCTCCTCGTGCACTTGGAGCCCGGCCCAACAGGCATGTGAACATTAGTATACGCAATCTTATTAAACAAAGGTCATAAACGCTGTCAGGGAAGGGGGATGATGAACGACCGGCGTGCACGGCAACAAGAGGAGGAGCAAAGCAGAGCTGTGGCTTTCCCGGGATCCTCTGGCCGTGCGCAGGAGGAGCGGTGGGAATCCTGGAGACGGGCCAGAAAGCCCCGTGCACTGGGGGTGGGG
>NW_010516196.1:2521-2779 GCF_000687285.1 Phaethon lepturus
GAGGATTTTAGCCTTGGAAATGAAAGTGGTGACAGGAGATGCTCAGTCCTAAATACCAAGTAGATCTGGCTGCTGTGAGATGCCACTGGAGAGCCCTATTCCCATCTCAGTCCCCTGCTGCAGCTTCACTCCCATCCCCATCTTCCATCTCCCATCCCGGTCCCCCCACACAGGGCATCACCATCCGCCCGTCCCCACGTACCTTGGTGATCTTGGGGTCGGTGCAGCGGCTGTTGCCGCTGCTGGCGTGCATCCAGC
>NW_010516196.1:2803-4443 GCF_000687285.1 Phaethon lepturus
CGAGCAGCGCCTCTCCAACACGCACCAGCCGCACTCGAAGCGCGGGTCGGCCTTGAGGCACAGACCGCAGCTCTCCCGCAGGGCCGAGCACTTGTACAGGTGGGCTGCAATGGCAGGAGGAGCGCAGGGGTCAGCGTGGCCCCCCCCGGGCACCCACTCTCGCCCCCACACATGCCACTGGCCGCCGGGGGGACAAACCCCCCTGGGCAGGAGGCACCATGCACCCTAGACTCAACACCAAGGCAGACCTTTGGGCTCTCTCCCAAAGCTTCTTGGCAAGCCTCTTGTTGAGAAACCCGGCTGATCAACACAGCCGGAGCATCGCTCCCTCCCCAAGGCACTGGTGCAAACTGCAGTCGGGCAGGGGATGGCGGGGCTGGAACCCGGGGAGGGCACCAGGCTGCTTTCCCACCCCCGTCTCATCCCTCACTCACCCTGGATGTTCTGGGGGTTGTCGATGACAAAGTTCCCATTCCAGACCACGGACAAGTTGACCGGCAGGTCGCTGATGTCATTGCCTTCGTAGAAATACTGCAGGAGGAGACAGAAAGAGGCAGAGCCTGTTAGTCAGCGAGGCAAAACGCCCCAGTGAGGGGCACGGAGAGGCGTATAACCCCACTACCCAGAGGAGAGGGGTGGGGGCCTGGTTCGGACTCTCTGGCCGCTGGTCAAAGCATCAGACACAGCACATGCAAACCAGTAAGTTGGATTGGCAAAAAAAGATAAATAAGCAAAATAAAGAGTTTCTAAATAGACCCAAATCCCATTAACCCAAAGGTCTGAAGCTGCTGCTGAGAGAGGAAGAAGCAGATGGTGTCTCTGCAGCACACACATACCTCTCCCCACCAGGCACCCCAGCCCTCCCCCATGTCCTCCCCACTCCAGGGACACTCAGTCGGATGTTTGGGATCACGTTTGGGATCACATTCATCACTAGTGAAGCTCGGGGAGGACAGGATGGGCACGTGGCAGGAGCAGATTCGGCAGAGCCCCCCCGACACCCGGTGGGAGGATGTCCCCGCGGTCCCCTCCAGCCCCATTGCCCGTAACACAATGACATAAAGCTGCAGCCACATGGCCATGGGTGGGACAGAGCCAGGCACTAGGCTGGTGCCACGCCAGCCCTCGGAAAGATCTTGGGAGATCATCCCTGCCCTCCACACACCACCTCCGCACTGCACCCCCAGCTGCCCTGCTGCCAGCCCCACACCGTGCTCAGCTGTTGGCTGTACCCTCCTCCAGGACTGGCACCACAACCCTGATCCCCTGAGCTCCTGTGTAAGGAGGTGACACCGGGGGATCCCCAGCTTCAGGGGACCCAAATTCAGGCCCCAGCACGCACCGCTGTCCAAACATACCCACCTCTGCTGCTCCTTCCAGCTTGGCCGGTGCCTCCTCCCCACCCAAAGCCCACTCCCTTGCCTCGACACCCGAGCCCCAGTCCCAGCAGCCCCATCAATATTCCCCGCACAGCCCCTGCATGCAGGCGGAGAGGTTTAATCGATACAGAGGCAGGAAGGCAGTCGGAACCATCCCTGACAGCTAATGACCTCCTTCGGCAAGAGATTCCCTGCTCCTCGCCCGAGAAAATGACAGGCGTGTCAGGAGAGATTAAATGAATGATTCATGGGTTGCTGGAG
>NW_010516197.1:0-825 GCF_000687285.1 Phaethon lepturus
CCCTCGGGGCCGGCACTGGCCACGCTGCAGGGTCCGGCGGGCGCCTGGGGAGGGGAAATACCTGCTACAGATTCCTCACTGCGAAATGGGTGTCTTGGAGCACAGAAATGGGCAATTCGGAGGGAGTCTCTGCAGCCAGAAGCCATCAAAATGGAAGATGTCTAACAAGCAAAAAGACAGCAACAGGAGCTGTGAAGGCACGTGGAAGTAGCCAGTGCCAAGGACGTTTCGTCATCTGGAGAGATGCCCTTGTTTCCTGCAAGTCTTGTGCTTAATGAGAGCACTGACTTCTGAGGAGTATTTTATTTCTCTGGAAAACAGCTGAGTCTCGTGTTTCAGGAGAGTAAATTGGGGTGATATGCATCTGACTTAATAATTGAGCATGGTAGCAGTTCCTAAGTGAAGTCCCCCCCCTTTTTTTTTTCCTTTCCCAGTCGGTACCCACTGCTCTGCAAACCTGTTAATTCCCGAGCTGCAGGGAGCCTGCTTGTCCTGAGAAGGCTGCCTTTGCCGAACTGCTTGCATGCAGAAAGAAAAGAACAAGAGACAAGGGAAGGTTTTTTGTTTGAGTTTGAGGTGATCCTTCGGGGAGGAATCAAGGCCACCGCTTTAGAGCAAAGTGCTTAGTAGTTACCTCCTGTGCCTTTATGGGAGGAAATAAATAAGAAAGGTGAAGGCAAGGCTACTTTGAAATTTTGCTTCCCTAAATATCATGCCTTGGAGCATTGCTGCTGGCCCTGGCATCAGTAAATGCTGGTAATGTACAAATAAATAAAAAATACCGGTACATGCCATTAGAGGCTTTTCCCTCGGTAGCCTGGAGGA
>NW_010516197.1:1142-1703 GCF_000687285.1 Phaethon lepturus
TCCAGCGCCGTCGCCGTGCCTGGAAAAGCCTCTCCCGGCGCGCTCTGGAGCGGGAGGACAACCGCTTCGTTTGTCCGTGAGCCTGGTTTCTCGCGGTCCTGCTGTCCTCGTCCTCGTGCTTGCCTCTTCCCACAGTGCCGCATGGATTGATTTTTGGTTGTGGGAGGGTCTTGTATGTTCTGGCTTGACGGTTGCCGGGTGGGTTGGACCTGGATAGGAGCCCTCTGAAGTGGTTTTCTCTCTAACTGAATCTATACTTCAGAACAGCTTTTCGTAATTTTGTAATTACAGTCAGCATGTTTATTTACAGAAGTAGTGACTGTAATTACATTTAATTAAAAGGTATAATTGGTTAGGATTCATAATGTGGACTAAAAAAATAGGCCGTATGAGTGAGCTTCAAGGCAGATGTTCTTGGTTGACAGCCCTGGCCATGACTTTGCGAGCTTCTGTGGAGGGGAAGAAAGTAATTCTGAATATACAGCCAGGAAGCAAGTACCGGAAAAATGATGATGCTGGCTGGGGGGGGCCCCCTTTTTTTTTTTTTTTTTTAAAAAGCAC
>NW_010516197.1:1788-6080 GCF_000687285.1 Phaethon lepturus
GAGTGAGAAGCTGCCGGGGTGACAGATTTTACGTGGAACACTGTCAAATTGACTGCGCAGGAAAAGTGAAAGCTCCCCTTGAGTGCACGGAGTTAATTTTATCAGGTGTTTAGCAGGCTCTAATGAGAACCAAGAGACCTCTATATCTCTGCAGGTGGATAGCTTTCTGGCAGAACTGTGATTGCAAGTAGATTTTGGACCTTACAGACCCAAAGCCTGCCAAGGACGTATCCCCAGGGAAGCACATGATGCAAAAAGGTTCTGCAAATGCAATACTTCCCTTCATGGTCTTCAGAAAGACCCAGAAATGGAGAATTCTGCTGCCCCTGGCGTGGACTTCAGTGACCCCTCTGGGAGCCGAAGAGCGGATCAGAGCGCGATTTCTGGGCAGCTGCAGGTAAGGCTGTGTCCCGCAGACGCGGCTAGGAGCACCGTTAGCCTTGGGGGATGCTGAGCAGGGGGAGGTGGGCACGGCCTGGCCTTGGGGAGCCCTGCTGCCCACGAACGGCAATGCTGTCTTCCTTAGAGAGGCTTACGTGCCAGACAAGCCCATGTTAGAGAGCTATTTCTGGGGGAAATGTGAAACAGCACCTCTCCTACCAATGTGGGCTGTTCAGCTGGGATGAAATCCTGGGAGAAACATCCCCAGCTCAGCCCCCGCAGAGCAGAGCGAAGGCAGGAGAGCCGGGGCGGAGGCTCTGGAGAAGCATCTGCTGGAACCGCAGGCTCTCACAGCTGATTAAGATCTTGCTGACCCTTGCCTCTGGCGTGCCCCGTGGGGAGAAGGGACGCTAATGGGGTGGAAAAGCCTGCGCCGGAAGGCTGAGGGCTCCGCGGGTCAGGCGGATGCCTTGCTGCGAATTTGCTCAGAGTTCCCTGCAGGGGGAAAGCGCGGGGGCTGCGAGATACCTGTGCGCCCGCGAGAGCGTGCGAGTGGCGGTGTGAGCAGAGCTGCTCTCCCTGGCCCGAGCCCGCTGACTCGGGCTTCTCCTGGCACCCTGCTTCGGGAGCACCCTCAGGCTGCAGGAACGAGTCTCGCGTGTGACAAGTGGTCACCGCGAGCATCGCCTTCACCTTTCCCTCCTTCGCTTTCAGGAGGTCCAATTCGCCGTGTACTGGAGTCGTTCTTCTTGCCTCTGCAGCTTCGTGGGATGGCCTTGCTACAAAGGTGCACCTTACAGGCAGGACTGGAGCGTCTCTCCTCACAAAAAAAAGGCGAGTCTGTAAAGCTGTGGCCCCCCCGTAGCAGCCAGCACCGTGTGGAGTACACAGTGAGTAACCCAAACTCATCCTCAGCCCACGGGTAATAATGGTAAAAGTAACGATGCTTGGCAGCAAGAAAAAGCCTTTAGCAAAACGACACTGAACAAACACAGGAGAAAACACGTGCACATCACCCGCTTCTGGTGCTGAGGCGTTGCCTGTAGTCTCGGGAGCAGGACTGCCAGGAGAGGGGTCCCTGCCAGCACGTGACTGCCGTGCGCCCTGCGCAGCGGAAAACCCAGGAAAGGCAGGGAGAATGGGAAGAGTCACTCGCGATGGGATCGCTTCGGAAGGACTAAAACCTCCTTGCTGCTATTACATTCTACATCTCTGACTGCTGTTGACTGGAGAAGCGATGAGTTGTGTTAATTCAAATCCGGTTAATAGGCAACGGGAACTTTAGTCTGATGATGCTGAACTGCAGCGTCTCGTACGCTGGGAAAGATGTTTTAGGCAGTTGCAGCCCACAAATGTGCAGCGCGACCGGCACGGTGGGCGGCTTCTGCTTGGGAGAGTGGGCAGCTGCGAACAAAGCTTCGTCGAGTCTTTGTGCCCCGTATCTGCACTCGGGCACCAAACAAAAGCAGCAGCCCGTGGAGACATCTAATGCTGCTGCGTCAGAGACCCTCCTCTGTGCCTGCAGCTTTCCCCTCGTCCCAAAGCCCACGAGCACAGAGCCAGTTTGTTCCCTTTTTCGCTTGTTCAAAGCTTGCTTTGATTCGACCCTTCGCCCTAAATACAGTTCTTGCGGGGGTACGCTGGGCGCTAAGCGCGCTCGAGAATCCAGCGCGTTGACCTTGGTACGTGGCTCAAGGAGCGTTACCGCGGTCCAGTGCTTGAGCTCTGCAGTGACCTGCGGTGCCTGCTGACCCCCCCAGTGCACGCGTGGGGGGTCGGGGTGCTTCCTACTCGGCGGCTTTCGAGCGCCCAGCCTGGGTGGCCTTTCTTACCGCCCCGAGCTGCCCGTCCTGGCAAGTGCTTGTGTCCATCTTTAAGCACTGAAGGGTGGAATTTAGGCTGTTTGAAAAGAGTTGAGTAACGATGTGGAAGAAACGGAGGCATGCAGCCACTGCCGCTGTGGGATTTGCTGCTTTAAAGTTGCTTAGATTTCATGACCTTTCTGCTCGGGGTGAACTCAGTGTGGTTTCCACAGCGGGTGGAAATTCACACTGGAGAATCAGCGTGGAAAAATTAATGTGCAGCCGAGGGATGGACTCTGAGGGAATGGAATTAGTAGTTGTGTAATTGCACTGAACAAATCGGGTCCAAAAGGAGAGTTTTCAGAGCGGGTTTAACGTATGGTGTCAGAGTCCAGGGATACAATTTATCAGATGACTGCACTCTCCAAGTCTGTGAAGGGCATCTCTTCATCTGCTAAAGCAACAGCAGGGAAAATAGAGCCAGGATAAGTGATTTAAACAAATACTAAATGCTCCCTCCCTTGCCTACCCAAACAATTGAGCTTCAGGAGGAAATTAAGCTATTTACAAATCCTGATCAAATCTGGGCGATCCTTTTGGTTGGAGGAAAGAGAAGCTCATGTGTTTAGCGAGTAATGTTTGCAGTGAGGGGCTCTAGGTGCGTAAGAATAGAAGTGCAATGGGCTGTGAAAAGTTGTATCAAGCCAGCTTGTCCCAGGAGAGGCAGAAGATGTTAAGACTTGAAACTTCATTGGAATAATGGGTCGTTAATACTAAAGACAGTGGATTCAAAGGAAAAGAAGGGGGGGGAATAGTCTCAGTTAAGGCTGGTGTAGTGTGTTTAGCTAAGGAAAATGAAGTCTGAGAGGAGAAATCATCACAGCTTATTAATACACTTAGGAGGAATAGGAGCAAAACAAAGTCTATAGAGGGGAGAGAGAAACTCCTTGAAGGAAAAAGCTACGCTGACACAAGTACACTCCAGGATAAAATGTATATGAGAAGAAAATCAGGACGTTATGAACCACCAGAACTCTAAGGTTCTGCTGCAGCTTGCTAACTTGGAGTCTTGGGAGTCATGAAATTTAACAACTTAAAGTGTTATTTGATAAAGGCGGGAGGAAGTGGCGTGCTGATTAGCAGAGGCGGGGCGGAACGGCACTCGAGCATACAGAAGGTGCTTTTCAGTCAAAAGTTTCTGAAAGGAAGTCCTGTGGTGACCAGGGCACGAGCAAGGTGTTTCAGGAACATTGTCTCTCCCGTATCTGGTTTTCTATCCCTAAGCCAGGCGTGTCTGCAACCCAAGAGGCAATCCATTGCAAGCCTTGCCTCCTGGCAGTGCAAATAAACAGCGTAGTTAAACATGCTGGAAAGCACTCGCGGGGAAGGGTTTCTCAGCACTCCCAAATCCTGCACTATGCAGGCAGGTTCCCGTGGCTAAAGCTGGTTCTGCAGGATCCCAAGAGCCTAAATTACAGCATGCACAGGAAAAAAAAAAAGCACCTGCAATCCTAGTACCTGCAGACAGTGTGGTGAAGGATGTTTTTGGGATCTGGGTAAGTATGTCTGATTGTTTAGCTGCCCTCTCATGGGGTAGTAGCACATGTCCAACTGCACGACCCCGACCTGTTACCTCATGGCTATTAGTGCCATCTCATGAAAGGGTTTATTAGCTAAATTCTAATCCTACTGTAGCGTCCTTGATTGCTCTCGGATAGCTGCTCTTAGGGGACTCTCACACATCTGGGTGTCTCTTTCAGTCATCTTCTGCAAACCTCGGCAGGGCAGAACGCGAGGATTACTTGCGCTTTCCCCTGGCGTACCTCAGGCCGGTCCAAGTCTAAGAAATCGCTGAAAACTTCAGGGTCGGGGTGTTTTTTGTGGGGTGGTTTGTTGTTGGTTTTTTTGATGGGGGAAGGAGTTGGGTAGAGCGGGTCCGGCTCCCCGCCGCAAGCGGGGCGGTAACGCCGTGCTGCAGCAGGCGAGACCCGGCAGCCCTTTAGCCACCATGACATCAGCTAGTGACTTCATCTGGGCTGTCAGAAGAGAGCAAGTGGACGCCGTATTTAACAGCACGCGTGGCAGGCTGCCTGTCTGCGCCGGGCTGCA
>NW_010516198.1:0-922 GCF_000687285.1 Phaethon lepturus
CGCGACGGCATCCGAGGGGGAGGGCTGGGTTATCGGGGTCCCGGGCATTATCTCGCATTACCCGCAAATCCGGGCGGCACACGGTCGCCCCTCTCCCGGCTCCGCCCTGGTGACTTCGGGAATGCCGGGGGCTCTGGCACAGACCCGGAGGACGCACGTCCGTCGGCCTCCGTCCGCCCTTACCCAGCGCTTTGCTTTCCGACTCTCCCTGAGCCGGTCTCTCTTCCCTTTGCCGTAACGCTCGCCCTCGCTGGCGACCGCCCTGTCCCCGCGTGTTGCCCGTCCCCTGAATCCTCGCGGGAAGCTGCAGCCTCTGCTCCCTGCTGCTCCTGGGCAGCGACGCTGCGACGCGCTTTCGCTCACCAAACCGTAACCGGTTCTTGCGTACGACGAACAGCAACAGATCCCCGTCCGGGCCTGTGAACACACCAAAGCCGTCACAGAGAAAAGTGTAAGAATACGCGGGACAAAATCAGAGTGTCCCATCCCTTCCCCACAGTACTGGGAGTGATTAATGTGACACTATCGCTGTCCATCTTGCTTTTGTTTAATTATCACTTTTGCATTGTTCGTGTCTCTGGGGACCCGATCTGGCGGGAATGGCTTGATGGATTATGTATGAAATCCAGGTCAACGTGTCCAAGTATTACTGCCTCATAATTTGCTGCGCCACAGAGGCCAATACAGATGCCTTGCGTTATTAATTATACCAATATATTTTCATGAGAACTGTGATTAATTAGGCTGTATATATTACCGTTGCAGGCCTGTTGTGTTGGTGTGTTTGTTCTTGGACGGAGGTGGCTGGCTCAGGCAGCAGGCAGCGAAATCTGTAGCTTGGACTCAGTCTCGTTCCTTCTCTTCCAGAGCGTTCTGGGGAAAAACGAAATCCCGTAGGCTGCACTTCGCGTGCCAGGGAGCC
>NW_010516199.1:0-8513 GCF_000687285.1 Phaethon lepturus
GGCGACCCCGGGTGTGCGGGTGCTGCACCTTGTGCCGTGCTTTCTTCCAGGGAGAAGGAGAGGGAGCAGCTCTCTGCCTTACGAAAACACCATGAGGAAGAGATCGATCACCACAAGAAAGAGATAGAGCGTCTGCAGAAAGAAATTGAGCGTCATAAGTATAAGATCAAGAAGCTTACAGATGATGACTAAGCTGATGCTGTTGTGGAATGTGCATGGCCAATATTGATTGTGGTGTAAAACAGCATTGAAGACTGTATGCTTTGGCCAAAGTAATCCAAATTCATCCAGTTATATTGTGGTCTGGAACAATGTCAAATAAACTACTTAGTCTCTCTTTTCTGTTCAGTAACTGTTTAATGAAAAAAAAAAACAAAAAAACCCCACTGTCTTGTTTTAAACTTTGTCCTTCTTCCAAAATAAGGATACGCTTTCGAGTAGGCAGTCCTGTGCAGAACTTCTCTATTTCCTTTAAATTTATTTAAAACAAATTACCATTTGTACTTAGTATGTTAACTTTACAGTTAGAGCTGCAAGAAAAGTTAGGAAAAAATGGTAGAGATCCATTCATGCAGAAATAACTGTCTCAGGAAAGTTGTCGCTGTGTTATAAGGGGGAGATGGCTCTCCACTGAACTAGCAGAGTATCTGTAAAAAGAAGGGGGTTCTTTTGTTGCACTTAGTGTTTAGTGCCATAAACTGAGAGAGAAATATGCTATTCTAAGTCAAGATGATCTCACTTGTGGTGGGTGCAAGTTCCTGGAGCAAGATGGCTGAGATCTGACTTCTACATGAATGTTCTTTTTCTGCAAAGACTTTAATTGCCCATTTTTTTTTTCTCTGTCTCTAGTTCTCTGTTGTTCCTTATTTAAGTCCCTTTCTAAAGAAGGATGGATTAAGATTAATTTTATGCAGGTTCAGTCACTTCTGTGATTTTAATATAAGAAATCCATCATAAAACATATGGCAAGTGACCTTAGTGAAATAGTGTGGTCTTACTGCACTAAGGCCTGACAAGAAGGGTATTTTATATAGTAAGACTGGGTGGGTAAGAAACAGCATTTCTTTCAAACATCTGCACTGTTGTGTCTGTAGATCTGCCTCTACAGGCTTAGTTTCCACCACTGGTAAAAGCCACCCTGCATTACAGTATGTTGTGTTAACACTGCCAAGTGCTGCAGTAAAGCTGGACCGAGGGGCTTAAGTGGCTGGAACTGCCTTGTCTGAAACAGCAGGAGGCAAATTGGAGCCTTTGACGTAGAAAGTGCGTTGACAAGGGTGTGTGTGACTGGGTGGCTGAAGGTGTCCCAGTTTCTCCTGTGTTAACTGGTACATCCCCAATCAGGTATTTTCCGTTTGGGCCATGCTCTTCCACCTGAGGAACACTGCAGCTGGTGCTATGTCTTACCTGCAGAGTAAATGACAGCACTATCACTAATGAAGAGTCCATGCCCTTAAAAACTCTTGGTTAATGAAAATGTCATCTGTGAGATCAGCTGTGGAAGAGAGAGGCTGTGCTGTGAAGTATGTCATTGCCTGGCTTCGCTCAGTCTATGGGAGATGGTGTTGCAGCAAGTTGTGCAGAGGTTGTGTGTAGACCTGTCCGTGGGATTTGTTTTTTTTAGTTGGGTCTGATTAACCTGAGCCAAAAATATTAATATCTCCCCCTCCCCACATCCCTGGGAATATGAAACCTGGTGGGAAGAACTGCATCATGAAAAGCAATAGACTATTGACTTGTTTATTTTTTACCCATTTAAAAATCTTTTTCTGTTGTATCTGTCAGCTGGTTGGCTTCCCCAAAAGCTGTGGAGTCACTCTTGAGGTGTCCCCATTGAAGACCAATTTCTTGGCATCGCAGCTACAGTGGACTATGGAATAGCTGAAATAAATATTAGGACAACTTTATATTCTGAAGGGAACAGATGAGGGCTTAAATTCATGGCTTTGTGATTTACTCTGCATTTTTGTGCACTGCTGAAGACTTAACTATGCCATGTAAGCTCAGCTGCAGAGCCTCTGCCCAAGTGCTGGTAAGGGAGAGAGGACTTGCTGTCAGACTCTGTGAAATTGTTGTGATTTAGATGGCTATCATCTACCATGCCACCAGGAGAGGTGTAACAAACTTTCTGAAGTCTCCTGGAGTTCAGGGGTGCAGTGCACTATCTTGCTACACAGCAGAGAGCTCTCTTGCCCACCAGCACTCTGTGACACACATGTCTCTTTCCTCATGTTTCAACTTTGCACAAGTTTCAGGGGGGCTTCTATGCTGGTTGGTGTGCTGGGTCACTTACTTACCACGTGTTCATAAACCCATCCCATTTTCTGGAGAGGAACATCTAGTTAGTTCACTACTTTGCAGTCACCCTGAACTTCTGTCAGGTTACGGCAATGGAAGTACACACGAGGAGGACAGGCAGCTGCAGATCTTGACTGAGCAAACGGGCTGGGGAGAGAAGTCCCTTTCAGCAGCAGTTTGACAGACGATGATTATAAAGCCATGCCCACAGACTATGGCTGCTGGACAAGCTGAGTGGATTAACAATGCTGCTGTATAAAGCGAACGATGTCCCTCCTGCTTCCACCTCCCTTTCGCTGTCTTGGGTGTATTGGACTCCTGGGGGAGTCATTCATCCTGTTATCTCACCAGCCTGTATTTTTGTTCTGAGCCCAATGAATCTTTTGCTAGGTTAGTATGTTGAATGGCTTGTGGAGTCCAAAAGTGCCAAAATCACCACCAAGCAAATGCGAGAAGTACTGAGGAGGGAGGGGTGCGTGTGTAGCAGGAGCAGTCTTCTCCCATCTCTTGAAATTACCTTTGCTAAATTAGAAAGGTCTATTTTTATCCAGCTGGTACAATAATTGATTTTGCAGCCATCCTCCTACCAGGGATTCTACTTGGCTCTGAACCTTAATGCCTCGGGTAGCATCTATTCAATTTTCCCTCGTGATGAGGTTTCTCTACTGTATGCTACCCACTGACCTCCTCTTCCAGAGAGTCCCAATAACCCACATCTCCCTGAAACCAGTTTGTTTTAGTTTAATGCCAGTGACACTCTGGCCATTCCTAGTTAACAGGCACTGTTTCATTTCCTTGAAATGCAAATATCTCTGCCTAGCAAAACACCACTCTCCTGGACTTGTATCTAGAGGTCACAAGCATCTCACCCACCTCACCTCTTGTACCAACCTCTTGTATCAGGGGCAATTCTGTGAGCAACTGAGCTCCTGCAAGAGCTCCCAGCACTCCAGCTCTGGCCACAGCACCCCATCCCTTTTCTTGCACTATTTCTGGTGCTCATTAAAACCTTTTATATGCAGATTCAGTTACAGAAATGTCCTTCCCTCTAGCAAAGGTAGGTCAAGGTAAATGTTCGAGAGGAACCTCTGCTTTTTGGCAAGGGAGATGTTAAGTCTTGTTTTGTGTAGTTTCATCATCAGTGCATCTCTTCAGAAGTGTTTTTTCTCCTGTTGAACTTTGAACTGTCAGTCTCTGCAGTAAGTTACCAAATGACATAGATCTATGTCGCTTGTTACTAATTCTTACGATACCACAGTAAGCCATCACAGGTAAGTCTACTGGACCTCGGGTGCTTTACTAAGGTTTTCTTCGAAGTGGACTGTGATATAGCAATAGGACCAGCTTGGTGGCTTGTTGTGTGCTTTTTCTGCAGCTCCTTTGACAGCGCTTGCGATGAAAAACATAACAGACAGGTAAACATGAAAGACGTCTGAGTTAGACGGACATCTTACCAGAAGCATTTTGGCTACAGGAAGGTGGAGATGATTTAAGATGATTGCATTTGATCTGATGGACATTTCACCAACAGGGTTTGGTATCCTGGAGTGCACTGCAATACCATAGGGCTTCTGACAGATTATGTGAGCATTTGTGTGACTAGGAACAAGCAGTTTATCTGGGGTTCAGTCATCCACTTCCAGGGTCAGTAGATGGAGAGATGCCAGCTACAGACTGCAGCCACTTCAGTGCCTGTGGTTTGCTGTAGAACTCCAGTTCAGAGCAAGAGTGCTGAGGAGTAAAACAGGATTACACCTCAGACCTGACATGATCACTGGGGGATTAAGAAGGTACGAGCTGTCTAGAAACCTTCACAGAACTCCCCCTCAGTCCAGTGCAACCTGGAGGACAGGGCTCAGTTGCCTTTTGGAAATCAGCAGCTACAAACTGCGAGCTGTTTTCAGGCAATTCTAGTGCAGAGCAACCAAAACCTGAAGCTGATGTTTGACGCTGGTAAGACACAACTCAGATAACGGGCTGTAGAGAGCCTTATTTTTCTGGGTTTCCTCAATTGGTCTAGAATTGCTGATGGCATGAATAGCCCCCCACTCTGTCCTGCAGGCACAGAGATACACAAAGGAAGGGATTCTTCTCTCTTCTCTGCCAGCACTGGTGCACCCTTGTCATTTGATTGTTCCTCAGGGTTGGACTGATCTCATTCACAACATCCTAACTCTCAACGGCCACCTACAGCGCAGATTCAGGAAGAAAAAGCTTTTCTTCCTGGAGTGGCTTTTACGTTTCAGTGACATGCATGCCCTTCCTTACCCCCAGATCCTCTGTCCAGGTCTTGCTCCTGTAGAAAATGGCCCAACACTGCTTGGCCACTGCAGAAGCAAGAAAAGTGCACTTCTTTCAGCTAAAACCAATCTGGTGATTATTGCTGCAACAAACAGAAGCTTCTTCCCAAGATGCTTAGTTTATGCTGCATCCTACACAAATATGATGGAAATTGCCAAGAATGCTTGTCTGTGAGGTGGGGACAGAAGTGACAAGAGAGGAAAATGATACATCCAAGACCTTTAGCAAGCTGGTTTTAGTGCAAGATACCCAGGTTGCCCAGTCTTGTCTCTCTGGGGCTTTTTGTCACATTAGTCCTCCTCACTCCAGAGCAGATAAGGGGAATGAGATAGGACAAAGACAAAGCATATACTTATGTTTTCCCAAAAATCAAATACACTGGCTCTGTGCAAGCCAAAATAAACATATGTGCAAAAAATAACATGGTAATAACAGCAATGTGGCCTCTGTCGGCAAAACTCTTCCTGAGCATTTTCCTGCTTTAGACAGAGTGAAATATACTGCAGGCTTTCAGGAAGTTCCTCACTGATAAATAAAGCCTGTAGATTTTTCTTAAGACAAACCTCCTCTCACTGGAAGCCTGGGCTTCAGCAAACACATGAGAAGAGCTGCATGAAGAGCACTAGAGAATGAGATGTTTGCTTGAGGCAGGCACATCCACGACACATTGTCCATAATAGCTGCACTAATAATTGGTCAGAATAAAAAGTCTAAAGTACCGGAAAATGTCATACTGCATATCCATGTTAACAGCTCACACGCAAGCTACCGCAGAATCAACTCTCTCATCTTGCCACTGATGTGGAAACAAAGGAATCTGAGTGCAAGCTTGGCAGAGGAGTGGCAGAATGATGGGAACAGGCTGAGCCTCAGCAAAACTCAACCTCTGGCCATTAAGAAAATGCCAACAGGTCGCAGTGCAAATACATACAGCTGCTGAAAAGCCTGATCCCTTCACCTCCTTTGCTCTCTCTGCTAATGGATATGCTCTCCTTTCTCCTGTGCAGTATCCAGGGACTCCTGGGTGCTGAAGGAGTCAGAAAAGGAAAGGCAGCCTCACTGCCAGGAGCAATGGTCCCACCTCTCCACTTCGTTATCAGCTGGTGACTGCAGGGACACTATAACCTTCTGCATGTTCACAAGGCAGCGAGACTTGTTGCCTGCCTTCCCAGACTGATGCACGCCAGCTCTCTGCAGCAGAGATTAACTTTGTCCTTGGTTCCAAGATGGTTTTTGTTCTGCCTTGCCTTGGCCCAGGACTAAATCAGGTCTTGTGTGCATCTGTCTAATTCCAACCAGAGCAAGCTGTAACTAGTATCATCCCAGCATTTTCTAGCAAAGATGAAAATTGAAAAATATATCAAAAATTTAAAATTACTCTTCATCCCAGAGCATCTAGGACCTCCTTTCAGGCTCAGCTGGCACTGGGCTAGCCCTATTACCCGCAGACCATAGCTTGTTCCTGGCTAGAGGTCTTCAATGTTCAAAACATTTTGGGCTTACGGTATTGTATAGCACATGAGGCCACAGAGCAATGCAGCTGCCAAAGCACATGCAGAAGTTAGGGTGGTAGTAGCTGCAGATGTTCTGGAGTGATATAACAGAACCTCGTCTGTAAGCCAAAGGGCTTGGGTATACAGCCAGCCTGGAGCTCTGGCACCTTTATACTAAATGTCAATACAATAGAAGATACCTTCTTCTGATGTCCCACTGCCTTTAACAGTTAGGCACCCAGAAAAAACAGCTGGGCAGAGCTTGCTTGTAGAAAGAAAGGATGGTAAACCCCCAAAATATGGAGGCCAAGAACATCCAAAAGTAAAAATGGAAGGAAAGGACCTCCTTCAACTGGGGACAAAGAGCAGCATGATTCACTCAGAACCAACAACCTATACCCAGGTGGAATAGGCAGACAACCGCAAATGTACTGAAGGATACAGATGTGCCTTCATGTCAGAATTCAGTCAGGCTCATTACAGACAATGTATGTGCAGGCTGTAGCACACAGCAGTTGACTTTCAAATTATTTTTCTCAGTATAAAAAGGGTTCTATTGCCATGTGAATCAAAGCTTATAAACCTCACCACAGCAAAAAATACCAACTAGACTGCTCAATGGAACCAGTATTATAAGGGAAATAATTTCAGTGTAATATTCCAGTGAAAAAGTAATAGCAAAAGATCCTCTTAAAGAACATGGGATGAAAGAGTGACACCTTAGAGTTAATCCATGTTTAATTACAAATTCTATCTTATGAATACCAATTTATGAATTGCTTAAATTATAAACTTCTTCGCAGAAAAATATCATGCTAAAGTCCTGTACTGGCAAAAACGTGCCAGGTTTAGCACAAAATCAATATTGGGTAGGAAATGAGAACCACCAAAAAAAAAGCCCTACCCCCAAACCCAACAGCCTGCTAATGCTCACAACTGTCTGCATATAATTACCCACAAGGGGCCTGGGAAATAGCAGTGCAGAACAGATAAGAAAGTATCAGCAACGCCATCAAGCCTTTTATTTGGCAATTAGTACATTAGGAATCTTCCTGCTGTAGGATCTGGTAGTACTCAACAACTTGAAATTATTACACTGCTGGAAGTGTATGTACCTTAATATACATTTTGCTATCGTGTCATCACATTCAGTTGTCAGCTGACAGGAGTTATGTCTGTATACTCCATATTTCATTCCTGGATACTATAATCATAAAATATTTAAGAGCTTTGCAGGACATTTATTAAACACCACTCCAGTGACTGACCCTAAGGTCTCTCAATTCTTCCTGATTTTTGTGCTGCAAGAACTCCTTAAACAAATCATTCTTAAGTCTTAGTAAAAAAACCTGCTGCAGTGAACTTGAATGGATAAGGCAATGAACAATTATATCTCCTTCTATCTTTATGCCACAGTAGACCCTACATTCAGAAGAAAAGAGCTGTCACTACTGCCAAATCTGGAGAGGGAAGTCACAGAGGCAGTGCAAATTTCACAGGAGAGGCAGCGTGTCTGCCACCAGGCAGGTGCATCAAAATCGGCTGAACACCTCCAATATCTGTATGAGTTTGCTTCCAACTTCTGGATCAAAAAGCTGCTTTTATTTACATCAGGCAAGACATACAATTTTTACCCATGCTCCACATTAAGGGTGAAGGAAACATACATAATACACCAGCCAGATACATGCAGTCTTCAAGACAGTAATTTTGCAGTTAAACCCTTAGAAGGGCCTTCTCTGCTTTTATTTCTTTACCAGACTCGAGGGGACAGTTCACTATATACATACACACATACAGATTCTCTGGATTCGTTTTGACAGCACTCTGCGACTCAGCTTGGCCCAATCGAGTGCACATTTACTTTCATGTTATGCAACAGCAGGACAAGGAGATGAAGACAGTGCAACACCATTGGTGTCAACAAGCTGATTTCCTCCAGACTTATTACTGCATCAAGCCTGCACTCATCAACAGCCTTATCAAGCCAACGAGCTACGCACACAAGTTATATTTAATCATAGATTAATTACAGAATTGCAGGCCCAGAATCAGAGTTCCTCACACCGATGTCCTGAGAAGGACCTGAACTGCAAGTCTTGGTGCTGCTGCACGCCTTTCCCTCATCATCCCAGGCCCGGAGGCCAACCGTGACCGGCGCCGGCTGGCTCACAGCAGGACACGGCTCCAACAGAGCCCACAGGGCCCCAAGACGGCCTCGCCCGGCAGCACGAGAGGCACCACGGGTGCAGAGTGCTGCGACAAGGCCCATCCCCACAGCGGCCCCGGCCGGCCTCGCCACCCGCCAGGTGGGAGCGTTAGCGCAGAAAGCAGCACCTGGGAAAGGCTGGGCCGGGCCCGGCCCGCACACGGCTGCTCCATCCGCCCCACACGCCGGGGTTATCCGGCAACGCCCCCACA
>NW_010516200.1:0-4868 GCF_000687285.1 Phaethon lepturus
GGGCCCTCGTCCCGCCTTGGGGCCGGGACTGCAGTGGAGTGTCGTGCGTGGTTAAACCGGCAGTGCCGAGCACCAGCTGCGGAGCAGGGGTCGGTGGGTTGTGCGAGAGCTGTGAGGTGGGCGCGTGCTGGGTGGGAGTAGGCCCTGTGGGGAAGAGGCCTCCCTCGCCTTCCCCCGCCCCTCTCCGGCAGCAGGCGGCGCCGAGGCTGGGCGGGGGGGAAAAAAAATGGGGAGCAGGGACAGGGACGAGAGGGGTTCCGCGGCTCCGGAGGTGGGCGATGCTCCCCCTCACTGCGCGATTCCGGGCTACGCCGAAAATGTCGGGGCGCTTACTGGGTTCTGCTTCTCAGTTAAAGGATGAAAGATAGTAAGGAGCCATTTTTTGTGAAATTCATAAAGTCTTCTGGGAACTCGGAGTATTTTTTTAAAGCTCTTGAGGTAAGTAGGTTTAATCACCTTTCTTCGTGAGCTTGGTGAATTATCTAGTTAAATTATCTAATTAGATGATTACTGTGGTTGACTTAGCCGGAGCTTATATGTATACATCTGGAAGTAAAGCGATTTCTGTAATACAGGTGTTTAAAATAAAATTTTTTGAACAAATTACTTCTTGAACAAGAAATAATTCAAAATCTGGTGATATTTAGTAAAGTGACATGTAGCTTGGAAGGTCTGGGTGGTGGTCACTAATCTAAGCACTGAGCAAACTTAGGAAAGATACTGTGGGTTGTTTTCCACTGTGAGAGGTTAGTGGGAGCTAAAGGCACTGTGTGCCAGGATCAGGTCCTGAAAGCTTATACGATGAACGTTGAAGTCTGAGTATTGTGAAAACTTGGTGGAATGAGGGGGACACCTCATACAGTGAGGTATTTTAGCCCTTTCTTTTGCATGGTTGAACAAAGCAACTCTTGCATGGTTGCCCTGCTCTGAGGTGTTTCAAGTAGGTGTACTGTGTAGTTTTCACAGGATTGGCTGTTTGGTTTTTTGTTAATTAAATATATATTGTTGTACACACTGTTTACCTGCAGTCTATAAAAGAATTTCAGTCAGAAGAACATTTTCAAATCCTTGAAGAAGAAAGAGCACTCAGTATAAACGAAAATGATAAATCGCTTTACATTTGTGATCCTTTTAGAGGCGTTGTTTTCAATCATCTCAAAAAGGTATGCTGCCCATCAGCTTATTTCTAGCTATATTCTTTCTTTTCTAGAAGTACTCTTGTCCATACTTACACTCTGTATATTTACTCTGTTTGCACTGAATATAGCAGTATGAAGTATGCACAATAAAGCCTTTAAGACTTCACTGCATACTGTATTTAGGAAATAAGATGACTAGCAAAGCATAAGAATTACTTTGAAGCACGTGGAAAAATAAAGAGTGTGATCACTTCTGATTCTGCTGGAATTGCTAATCTGGCTCTTATAGTTCTTTACCTCCTGAGTAACATGATTTTGTTTGACCTGCAAGGAATTGTCCAGCAGACAAAGACAGGCTAGCTGGAATTCACTGGCATATTAGCTGTAGCATCTCCTTCTTTTACTGAGGCCAGAAAACCTACAAGGATTGTACTGAAAATCCACAGCTGAAAGTAAAAACAAAACTCACCTGCAGATGCTAGAGGAGGAAGACAGACCAAGGGCCCTGCCTTCCTCGGGATTCAGGAACAAGGAAAACCTTCCTTATACCAGTGCACCTTCTGCTAACTTTCTTTGGGGGTTTTTTCTGTTATTTTACTGCAGCTTGGTTGTAGAATTGTTGGACCACAGGTAGTCCTGTACTGCATGCAGTCCCAGCGATGTGTCCCAAGAGCTGAGTATCCTGTGTACAATATGACCATGGCCGATGTAACAGTATCCTGTACCAGCCTGGAAAAAGATGTTAGGGTAATGCATTGTACAAAATCGATTGTTTAGCTGATTATTGTTGACGTTTGCTTCAGGTGGCTCATTACTAAGGCAGCAGTCATACTATATATAACTAACTATATAATAGCGCCTATGTCTAGATATATATAGTCGTTCTATAGTTTGTAGACTACGTATAGTTTATGTAGAGAGTTGTATGGAGAAATAGGGAGTCTTGTATGTAGTATATAAACGTGTATGTAGTAGTGTATCCATTCATGTACATCTAAATATTGCATAAGTATATGCATGTATAACCATACAAAGTTTCAGCTGTATTAGTTTGGGAATAAATGTATGTTTTAGGGATTTTTATTAACTCATTAGCTCACTTATCTTGCTGGTTTGTCTGCGGCTATAATGCTACAGACAACATGCTCTATTTCTGGTTACTGAAAACTACAGGGTAAAGATTTAATACCAGTCAGTTATGGTTTAAATAGTTTATCGTAGAAGTTGACTTTTTATTTATTCCGATATCTCTTTATACTACCTAAGATGTCAACCATCTGTAAAATTTTACTCATACAGTATCATTGTAGTATTTTAATTAAGGTACATATTATATTCAGCTTACCATAATGCAAATAAAATGGAAATTATATTTTAGGTTTTTTGTACCCATTTTGTATTTTTGAACACCTTTTCAGGAGAAACCATGGACAATCGAAATCCATGATTTTGTTTTTTAAGGGGAATGTGAGTGTGTTTTTTCTTGATAATTTTCTTTTTTTTTTTCCCCCACCCAGGAAGAAGTTCATAAATATGTACAGATGATGGGTGGACGTGTGTACAGAGACCTCAATGTGTCAGTAACTCATCTTATAGCTGGAGAAGTTGGGAGCAAGAAATACTTGGTAGCTGCTTCTCTGAAAAAACCTATTTTGCTTCCCTCTTGGGTTAAGACACTGTGGGATAAGTCTCAGCAAAGGTATAAAAAACCAAGCCAACTGATTTTGTTTTGGGGACTGGTAATTCTTATGGTGATACAGAGTACTTGGTTCTGGGTGATTTTACTTGGAAGAAAAAAATACTTTATGTCTTTTTTTCTCTCTTTCATTCCTTTAGCGTAATGAGATACACTGATGTTAACATGGAAGACTATGCTTGTCCTGTGTTCCTTGGCTGTACAATTTGCGTAACTGGCTTAAGTAGTTCAGACAGGAAAGAAGTCCAGCGCCTCACTGCTGAACATGGTGGGCAATACACAGGGCAGCTCAAGATGAATGAATGTACTCACCTCATAGTTCAAGAGCCAAAAGGTAGAACTTACAGAGTAAATATTATTTTCACTTCTTGAGTTGTAGTGTAAATATGCATAAGCATAAGAGTTTGAAGTGTCTGTGTCTGCTGCAGTGATGCTCTTACTACTTCTGTTTAGGGAATCACTGTAGATGGAGAGAGTAACACAGGGCACCCTTACTTTGGTCTAAAAGGCATGAGAAAGAGAACAAAAGACGAAAAGGAGAGAGACCCATATGGTATTTAAGGGAAGAAGAAGGGAGAATCCTAGAGGGAATGGAAGAATAAAGAAAAACTTAAGTTTTTTGGGAGAGCTGAATAGGACTTAATTTATATGCTGATTGAAATTGGATTGTGGAGTAATGTTTTTTAACTGATCTATTCTTTGTACCTTCTGAACTCCCCGCTAAGATAAAATGAAAGCTCCTTTTCTTTCCTCTTGGGAAGATGAAAGGATTGTAGTTTTATTGTGAGAAGAATGTGAAGGGTTTTCTTTTTTCCCCAATTTCCTTTCCTTTCCCTGTGGGGAAATATCCTTGGACTTTTTAAACTTTTTTTTTTTTGCTTTAGTGCCCTGTCATACTGTATGCATGAGCTAGCCATCAATGAGATATCTAAATAAATAGATTTATCTAGAGCAAAATAATAAATAAGCAGCTTATCAGAAGAGCAAAGTTGTGTGCAACACAACTTGCACACTGAAATCAGTTATTTGAATTTTTCAATTTTCTTAACGTCCAGACATCTTTCTGTGTAACTGTTTGAAGCATTAGCCTTTTAGTAACTTGTGATTTTTGTTTTGTTTACATTGGAAAGGTCAGAAGTACGAATGTGCGAAAAAATGGAACGTGCACTGTGTGTCTGTGCAGTGGTTTTCTGACAGCATTGAGAAAGGCTTCTGTCAGGATGAGACAATCTATAAAATAGAGGCTGGATCAAAACTGAGTAATACACCCAGTACGTCAACACCTACGAATCATGCCAGCAAGCCTGACAGTAAGTAAGAGCATTTAAAATACATTAAGGTAGGAAACATTTGTAGTTAGAAGGAAGAACTGTTTCAAATTAGTCAGGTTCTGCTTGCTTTTGCAATGTTGGTTTGACAGTTTGGGTTCTGATTCTGCTAATGCTTAAAACACAACAGATTACTTTTATGCACGTTGCATATTCCAACATGTGTAGTCTTAAAACATGGGAATAATTATTTAAAAACTAATCTTGAATTAGGTGTATGATTGTCTGCTTAAGCATCAGTGGTGTATATCTGTAAGTCCTGAAAAAGCACGACTGTTCATGTGTTTGTAGTTTAAAACAGGTGTCTCATGAATTTAATCTTACAGCAGTCTTAGGGAGAAAGACAAATGCTGATTTTTTTAAAAATTCTTTTTTCTATTTTTTTCCTTCATATATTTGTTTTTACTTACTCCATGCTATTAACAGAAGGAAAGTTGAAAGCATTTTGTAAAAAAACATGGTAGCATGAAAGAAAAAGCCAGCTTTAAATGTGTCTTTCCAAACACCTGTTACTGACTACTATTTCAAGACTCCTGACTGAACAGGAGTGCTGGATGAGCACTGGGAATTCAAGTTAGGTATTTAACCAAGGTTATACTTACCTAGTATTTTTTATTCTTCAGATTCTACATTTCCCTCTAGCACAACAAAATCATATGTGGCAGTTTTGTATTTTGTTTAGTGAAGCAGCAGGGATAGAAGAGC
>NW_010516200.1:4899-8306 GCF_000687285.1 Phaethon lepturus
TAATTTTACTTTTTTTTAAAGGTCATACCCTTTCAGATGTCAGCCACATTTCCAATATCAATTTGAGTGGTGTTAATGAAACAGCATGTAGTTCTGCTATGAGCAGCAGACTGGATCCTCTTCCTGATGAGCTGGAAAACTTGGATATCAGTTCTTTTCAAGCCCCTGAAGATTTGTTAGATGGGTGTCGAGTATGTTTAACAATATATACTTTGAAATATTCAGTCTTAACCCTGTGGAAACAACTAGGTTGAAGCACTGGCAACTGCTGCTTGAGTAAATTGTTGTTTCCATGGTCAGTAGCAAATGCCAGATTTATTTTGTGTCCACATGCTGTAGCTTGCGTGTGTGTCTACATATATATTTGTCTATGTGCATAATTTATAGACATATATAAACACTATAATGAATAGTTTCTAGAATCGGTGTGTGGTTTTGGGTGGGGTTTGGTTTTGGGTTTTTTCGTTTTATGACTTTGGCTGGGGGTTCATTGCATTAGTAAATATCAAAGTTTTGCTAGATTAATTTGCAAAGATAAATTAATCCAATTCTAAATGCTTAACTTTTTTGCTGCTTTGCAGAAACTGCACCACTAGTTTCTGTGTTCTACTGCAGTCAAAACAAATTATCCTAAAATATCCTACTTTATTTTTTCTTCTTTTGTACTTTTGTTTTTTAAAAGCCTTTTTTGTTGCTCTGTTCTCTTTATAGATCTATCTGTGTGGCTTCAGTGGCAGGAAGTTGGACAAAATGAGAAGGCTTATTAATTGCGGTGGTGGTGTTCGATTTAATCAACTTAATGAAGATGTTACCCATGTCATTTTGGGGGAAAATAACGATGAGCTGAAACACTTTTTGGATAAGGCAGTTCACAGGTTATGATAACTATATTGCTTAAGGTTTACTTCCACCTTGTTTTCTTTGTCCACCACCTTGTAAACAGGAAAACATGTATTGATTTGAAAATCTGAAATAGTTCTTAACTGAGAAGACTTACAGCTAGTATTCATAAATACATCCTCTTGAATACTGTAGTTCTTTGGGTAGCCATGAGTCACCTCAGTGAATAGAAAAACCAGTATTCTTATTGGTGAAAAGAGGTGTTAATGTGTATTTGTTAATATATGGAGGAGGAAGGATTTGGCAACCCAGCAGTGGCAGGTATAATTTACATTATAGAAAATAAGTATGAAAATCCCTGTTCTCAGACTGAAAGAATTAAAAAAAAAAAAAACAAACCTGAGGTTTGTAAAGTGCCCAAAACTTGCTTAGTATTGGCATTAGAAACTTCAGGTGTGTATGTATACTAGTATTTCCAGAGCTGGAAAGAAGAATCACAGTTCTGAAACCTGCTGTAACTTGTTTGTATAACACTTTATTTTATAGGCCTCATGTAGTGACAGCAAAATGGTTGCTGGAGTCATTTAGTAAAGGTTATCTACATCCAGTGGAGCAATATATCCCTCTAAACTACCAGCTGTTAGAGAACCCAATTTTGGAGCAACCTGGAATGAAGTCGATTCTTCCCAAAAATAACAATTTGTTGAAGAAAGAAGCTGTGAATGTTATAAAGCACCAGAAAACTGCTGAAGATGACTTCCTCTCTCAATATGTAAATAATGATGTTACTTTAGGTATGTTTTAGGCTCAGCGTACCATAGAGAATTTAACTGCACATAATTAGGATTTGAGTTTTGCAGCATTTGCTTATTAAAAAGCTAGCCACATCTAGTATGTTAACTTCTATATTGTATTTTAGAAATAAAATTTAAACAAGCCTGTATAGAGCAGTTCTTAACTAAAACTTGGCTGAAGTTCTGAAACCAGCAGAATACTGTAATTTCTTCGTGAAACTATTTTGAGTTGTCTTCAATGTTCTTGTCAAGCAAATACGATGGTTGGATGTGTTTTGTTGGTTTTTTTTCTCCTTTTAGATGAAGTTGAGAAACTAACATCCAGAACCCTCAGTGACACTACTCACATGACTGTTCAAGGAGAGGATCAATCTTCCGTGTGTAATGGTTCTTTGGGAGAATCTTCTGCACTGGCTGAAGGAGGCTTATTTGTCAGAAAGAGATTTCTTCTTTTGGGTTTTGGTGAAGAGGATGAATCCTGCATTGCAGATATTGTAAAGGAGAATGCTGGGAAAATTCTGCCACTGCAAAGCAGAACTATCGCAGACTATGCTGTAGTACCTTTACTGGGGTGCACGGTGAAGCCGACTGTTGGTGATGTTGTCACGAACACATGGCTGGTAAGGGAGTTATACTTTCAGTTCCACAAACAAACAGGTATCTGTTAGAAATACGTCTTGTCAGAATGTGGAGTTGCTGGTGTCTTAAATGTAAGTAAGATAGTGAGAGGTTAGCCTTGTTTCATTTGAAATGTACTAAATGAAAGCATGCTTTAAAGCTGCTGCATCTGTAAGGTGTCTTTTCTGTTTCACTTTGTTTTCTACAGGCTTGTTAAATAGGACTTCATTGTCATGACTCAAAGGCTTTTTGTATAGGAGTCTGACAGCATACTCTTTTAAATAATGAATTATAGAAGGACCTAGTTGACTAATAACTTAATTTGATATCCTTGTGCTTACTTTTTCTTGTTCCATGCTTTTTACAGCTTTTTGACTTGTGGCAGAGGAGCAAGTCACCTTTTTGTAGCTCAAGGTCAAAAAATATTAACATATTTGCCAAGAGCAGGCACATGATGTAGACTAACTGCTGTTAGTATTTTTCAATACTAGGTAACTTTCTGTGAAGTAAATCTATACAGACCCTCAGATCACACCTTGAACTACTTTAAGGGAGCCTTCAGGGTTGGAAGAGTAGTAACTGTGAAGTTCTGAATAATGCCTCAGTATGTCAAACCTGACATTAATGATCTAGAAAAGAATTTGTCTGATACAGTGCGAAATAATTTGTCTTGGATGTAATGATGGAAGCAGGATTGCATATCGTTGAGTCCATAAATGCTATCATACAGTTACTGAAATATTGCTGGATTTGTTGCTGTTTAGCTTGATTTGCGTTTGTATCTCTTTCACCTTCTTTTAAGATAACATGTGTGGAACAGCAGCTCCTTTTAGATCCCCAGTCCAATCCACTTTTCACACCAGTCCCAGTAATGGAAGGAGTTACTCCTCTGGAAGATTGTGTTCTTTCTTTTAGCCAGTTCACTGGTGCAGAGAGAGACTCCCTGGTTTATCTGGCAGGACTGCTAGGAGCAAGGTATGTCTCCTGTCACTGTTTCTTCTTGTTCTTAAGACAGCCAATGTGATGAAATCCATTGTGCATTTAATTTTTACAGGAGTAACAAATACTAAAGGTCTTCTGGATTCTATTAACTTACAAAACATAGTGCTGAAGCAATGAGACATTATCACAGAATCACTAGGTTGGAAAAGACCT
>NW_010516201.1:0-7398 GCF_000687285.1 Phaethon lepturus
GCCGCTCCGCGCGGGGGTGGTGGAGCGCTTGTGGGCGGTCAGTGCAACGGGCCTACCCATCACGGGCTCAGAACCGTAAGCCTGACCCGCTCCTGCTTCGGTGGTAAAGCTGCTAGCAGTAACTTAGAGACCGACATCCAGCCCTGTTTTTTTTTTTTTTTTGTTTTTTTTTTTATTGCATGCTTCAGTCATGAATGTGGTCATAAACCTGTGATTAATAAAGACTGCTGTTTGGTGAAGGGTTTTAGGTAATCCTATGATCACACTAGGGAGGGTGAACACAGATGAGTTGGAAATGAACAACTCAGGAAGAAAGTTGGTGTTTTGACTTTGTTTCTCAGATGCATCCCTTCTTGTGACTAGTTCTGAGTTCTCCTGCAAGAAGCCTGCCAGCTGCGGAATAGCTGTTTCTCTCACATGAACTTAGTTGGATAAAGGTGTTACTTAGTTGGATACCTTGGTGTTCCAGCTTGGTCGCTAAGTCTGAGAAAGCACTCAGCCATTTCTCTTAGTCATTGGGAGGTATAGGTATCCAGGGTGTTGTGGAGTAAAGCCTGTGTGCTTGCAGGTCCCTGCTTGAGATCATAGTGAAGAAGCTGTAGTGGGGCAGGCCAGTTTTTGTTGCCATTTGTTAATAGAAAACTACTTCCCTTTGATTGAAAATACGCTTTGAAATTCTGTTGAAAAATAGTGGAAGTAAAATAAAGTTATGCCAGTACAGCTTCTGGTAGTGTTAAGATAATGCTCCTCCAACTCAACAGTTCAAATCTGAATTAGTTTCTCCTTTCCTGTGAGGGCTGATACAGAGGCCTTTTATTATAAGCAAGAGCAGCAGGTCAGAACAGTCAGTGTGAGGAGTTTCTTTCTGTTGCTTAAATGATAGGCATTTAGTTATATAAAATACTGGAAGGATTGTATCTTGTGGAGAATATAACCTAAATACTAATGTGGATGACTTCGCAAAGAGAGAAACAACTGCCGTTCCCTAGCTTTCCTTCCCTTGAATTTGTAAATGTTGATTATTTGTAGCTTTCATGTAATTTGAACAGTTCCCATAACAATTTTTTTGTTAACAGAAATTGTTTATTCCCATAAAAATTTTTTTGTTCCTTCTTGAAGGAATATATAAAGTGCAATGAGTGAAGCTACCAAGCACAGGAATATGTAGGAATGCAGCTACTTGGCTCTGGTGTGTCATGACATGCGTCTTTAACAAAAAATGCTAATGTTAATTAACAATTTAGGAGAACGGGAAGCTGAATGGATGTTGAGAGATACTGTAGCTACTGGAAACAATGTAGTTCTCCTTTTTGATTTCTAACACCTGTTCTTATGTTTGTCTGGGATCTTCTCCTAACCATCGCCTTTTGTTTTGTTGGTGTGTGGGGTGTTTTTTTTTGGTTTTAGGGGTGGTTTTTTTTATGTGCTGTGTATGCTGGTAGGTAGTATTCTCCTGGGCTGTGGCTCCTAGTCATGACTTAGAGGCTTTGCCACTTGAAGAGCTACCAAATGTCAACAAGGCAATTTCTTATTCACTCAGTTTTTGACAAGTTGTTATTTTATTTGCTTGGAGAAGCTGAGTTGGTCACAGTAGCGGGGACTGGGCTATTGTTTTGTTCCATCTTTGCTTACCGGCCTGTTTGTTTTTCCTTGCAGTGCTGGAATGGAGAAGGGCATTTGGGTAGCCTTTCTTGGTTTTGAAGGTTTTCTTTCAGTCTGCGCTGCAGAAGATTTTAAGACAGCAGTCTGTTGCATTTGCTTTACCCATTTTAAGTACAGCTGTTAAGCATCAAGTTTTCTTTCTTTGGAGCGTGGACTTGATGCTTCTGACACTAACTGCAGTCCAGAGAGCAGGCTGGTGGTCTAGAAAACTGATTTTAATAGGGGTCTGTAAACAGGAAGGGCTGGAGCTTTAAAAGAAGAAAAAAAAAAAGAAGTTAGCTTAATGAGGTCTGGCAAATCTTAGTGAAAAAGATCTCAGTCCTCAAAACAATAATGCTTAACTATGGTTTCTTCCGTTGAAAAACTGTTGTATTAGTCATTGTTCATAGTGTTTGACAAAGCATTGCAAAGCTGCATTTGCTGTAGCTAAAAGCATAGTTTTTGAAAAAAGGTTGAATGCTGGGTAGTAGAATTATAGTCCTTGGGATTGCAAAGAGTATCATGCTCAATCCCATCTATCCTGTAATTTGAGTTTACTCAGCAAATAAGTCTTGGGTAGTCCTAACAGAGATCTTGTTTATGACTGTTAACTAAGTTTTTAGTCTTGTTTTGCACCAGAGTTTTCTAATGTACTTTGTGTTTTGAACCAAATTAAATGGCTAAATAATCACTTCCACACAGGGCAAACTCAGAAGATGAATCTCTTCCAATCCATAACAAGTGCCTTGGACAATGCTTTAGCCAAAGATCCAACTGCAGGTATACTATATTTGTTAGTGTGTTTTGCTTTGTATAAAATTGCATTTTGTTTTGCCAGTTTGTGTACAATATTAAATGTGTTTCTTGTGGCCTTTAAAGTTTGCTAATAAGTTATTTCTTTGTTTTGATCTCAAACAAAACTTAAAAATGTGTTGTATTAACAGATTGTTAATGGATTATGTGATCTAAGATGCCGTTGTGTCTTCTGTATTAGCTGGGTGTATTTCGCTTGAAAGTTGGGACAGAAAGGGACATTGTTTAACATGCTTCTGGTATTACTGATGTGAACTGTACTTATGGGCAGCTTGAGTCCCATCAATAACTAAAGGAGTTTTAAAAATTGAAATCTTAGTTTTTTAATTCCTTCAGCTATCTATGCTCAAAAAAGTGTGGGTTTTTTTTTTTTTTAGAGACTGTATATTCCTTACTCTGTCCATTCTTCCTTCTCTCCTTCCCTGCTTTCGAAAATTACTTTCCAGCTTTACTGATCATCGTTTGTGCCTAGGCAATGGAAGAATTTTCTAGGCTTTTGCAGTCTGGATGACCTACAACTTTGAAGAAGCTAGATCATCATAGCTTGATTTAAAAGGGTTATCCTAAACTCTTCTGCACAAAACTATTTACTCTGCTTTTAATTCTTATACATACCAGGTCTGTTGCTTCTGTTGTAACAAAGGCATGATGGTGGCCAAATATCTGAAAGAGACGTTTAATGTCATGAACACAGCTGCAAAAGCTGTATGATCTTGTGTAATTTTGGTTTTTCTTTTTGGTGTTAGTAACTGTTTTTGGCACTGCATGAACCACTACTCAGCTTGAAGTCTGACTAATAATCTAATCTGTTAGGACAAATTCCATGTTGTCTGTCCAGTACTATGCCTGTATGCATTCCTTATCAATCTACAGATGTGTTATAATCACCTTTATTAAATTAAAGTTAGACAACTGAGGGTAAATTAGTGCCAAGGACAGATTTTAGTACAATTTTTGTAGAATCAGCCATGTAAAAGTAAGTAGAGCGTGAGTCCAGCAGGGACCTAAACTCATATATAATCTTCAGCTTTTTAGTTGCTCTAAGGTTCCAGTCTTGCTCCTCAGCCTTGTAGGGCTGGATCCTTGCACAGCCCTTTGCAAGACCATGTTGGAGTTCTACAGTCCAGACATGTGAGTTGTCAGTATCACCCTACTTGCTGAATTAATCAGTACTTTTTGCAATAGAGAGCGTGCCCTTCATATGTTTTTAGTTGTATGGGAATTGAGCAACTGTTGTTTAAGTAGTGGAGATCTTCATATTTGTGTGGATGAGACTTAGAATCTCGCCAGGAAAATATTTTTCAATGGCTGCACAGGATGAGTAAATCCATGCAAGTTTGCTGATACCAACATTAAATGGGATTTTTTTTATGCCAGCTGGCTCAAAAGTGAGTAGCCATATGGTAATGGAAAGGCCTTATGAAGATTTTAAGTACATAAAAAAAGCAAACAATATTAAAAATGAATTAGAGAGATGATCTGGGGGCATACTTCAATCATATACTCCATGACTGCATTGGTTTTACATCATTATACAAGTTGTTTTTCTTTAAGTGGTGTCATTAATATGGTTGTCAGAAGTGTGTTAATCCATTTCAGTGCTTCCAATCAGAAATAAAAATAATATTTGAAAGGCAAGGAGGCTAAGTCATTATTTTGTGTCCTTCAGCATATGGAGAGTATTGAGGAATTTGGGAATTATCAGAACTGACCCCAGGTCATGCAAGCTGCTGTTGGTGATACTGCTGCACATCTCTTATATGCTGAAAAAAATTGAAACGGGCAATACTTTTTTTCTGTGGATTAAATAACAAAACTGTTTTAAGAAAAAAATAGATGACATGATTCCATAAATTCAAAGAAAAACAACCCAGATTAGCTGATATGAAGCTAAATTTTAAAGGCAATTACTTTTAGTAAAATTTTACTGGCTACATCACCTACACTGTAAGGATAGTAGTGTTGAATATTGAAAGTTCTGATTATTAGACATCCATCTTTTCTGTTTGAGGAGTGCCTCTGAAGTCACTCTGCAGGGATCTGGCAAGTATGTTTGGAGAAGGTTTGAAATTTCATGTTGGATTGGTATTTTGAAGAAAATTTCAATTTAACTTTTTTCAAAATACTCCATTTACTGAAATCTGTGGATGAAGAATGCAAATGGTTACCAGCTGAAGCAGAACACAACTTCAATGACTCTTTAGTGACTGAATGTAATAGTTTCTTGGAATTACTTTTATTCACTTAGATTTAGATACTGTGATATTATAGAATATTTCAGAAAACTAAATAGATGGTTTACTGAATGTGTAGCTGAATCAATTTGAATTCTCATTTGAGACAGTTGTGTTGCTGTACTGATTCCTCATTAACCTTGGTTCTTTATTTATTATAGCTAGACTGTGCATGAGAAACACTTAGGTTTAGATAAATCTTGACATGAAAGGAAATGTTAGGTGTTAGTTATGTTAGTGTCTTATAAAAAAAACCTTTGAAACACGTTCATTAAAAATAAGATGCATTGGACTAACATTAGACTCCTCTACTGTTCTTATTTTTCAGTAATATTTGGTGAAGATGTGGCCTTTGGTGGAGTCTTCAGGTGTACAGTTGGCTTGCGAGACAAATATGGTAAGTTAACTTTAAAACCTGACATTATTTTCATATTAGCATCTCTATTTTTTTGTACCCCTCTATAGTTTGTTGGAGAAGAGAAGAAAAAGACATGTGGGAGAGAAGCCTTGTAAATGGACTTCTGTTTTCCTTTCTGTCCTTGAAAATAGAAAAAATTTTGAATGTGTTACCATTTATGTAAGCTTTCAAAGCTTTTGAACCTGGCTGACATAATTTCAGGAGTCTTCTATTTCTTCAACTAATTTTATCAACATAACTTCATTTTTTTAAAACTGCACTTGGACCAGGTATTCATCATTGTGTTCCTGTTTAATTACTGTAATCAAATTAAAGCCTCTTAGCAACAACATACAGTGATGCTTTTGGTCCTGTCTGTCAAGAACTGTGAAGAAATTACATTAAAATGGATTTAAACTCTTTGTTAAATGTCGTATTTTCTAGCATGGCCTGGAAAGCCAGTATAGAAATGATGTGTTATAGCTATGCTTGTGCTTCATCTGGAATGTGATAGGTTTACTTGTTTGGGAGACTCATGTGAAGGCATTCAGAGAAATGGTACAACGTTTGTCTCAAAGAATCTTAGAAGTAGCCTTTACGACTAGATAGGAAAAACAGGTTTGTAAAACTATATGAAAAGTAAGATGGTACTGAATCATGTCATACCTCAGACAGCTGAGGTGAGTTCAACAGAGGAGGAAAAATAGTTACTTGGAGAAACCTTTTAATTTTTGTTGAAAACTTATTTAAGTCAATTTTAACTAGGGAATTTCTTTAAAATGTGCAGGAGCTTTTAAAAATGTATTGTGTGATCTGTGATTTAAATTAATTCGTATATTGTGTTCATTTTGGAAGAAACTTTATTCTGCTGTTTCTGGGGGACAGTCTCCTACATCAGTATCGGTGGCTTCTAAGAAAGATGGGGGGAAGGAAAAGACTTTCTTTTAGACCATATGTTGCTGCACAAGTGTATAAGTGTCACATTCAAACCATCTAGTTGGTGATACCTGGTTGGCAAATCTAGAGGACTTTTCAAAGACCTTCACTGTTCTTCCAATTGAATTTCTTCTTTGGTTTCATTAAGTACTCATCTGGCTGTGAGAAGTACTGTTACCAGAATGCTAAAAAAAGAATCAGTTTCATGTATGGCAGGCTAGGTAGTACATAACCAGTTTCCAAGACCTGTAAACTGCTATGGTTACAGTAACCTGACAGCTTGTAATTTTGGCAGTCACTGTCCCCCCGCCTCAGCTATTATACAGCAGAAGGGGTTATAAAATGTTAGGTTTCAGCAGCTTGCTTTCTTCAAGGTACAAATATTACTGGGACCACTTGAAGCCAGTGATTAAATCTATTTAATTTTCCTCATCTGGAGGAGATGAGTTACTGCCATCTTGGAGATCACCAAGATCCACTTTTTTGGAGTGAACCAAAAAGGGAGTGAAGGAAGACTGTACTTTTAAGAAGTTTTAGAAACATAACTGTATTTTATTGTCTTGTTTCTCTGCTTAAATTATTATGTGGATGTTTTCTCACTCTCTGGTTCATACGTTAATGTTCAAATAGTTTGGATAGGACTTTTATTAGAAATGAAGTTTAGTGCTGCATGTTGAGATTGAGTTAGAGTTCTGTAACTCTGTTAACTCTGTTTACTAGACGTCATGGGAAAGTGAAGTCTCTGAGACAGCAGTCGGTTGCTGGAAACATGGACAACAGAAGACTTCGTTGGGGCAATAAGCAAAAGGAGCAGATGGCTCCATAAGCAACCTTCTTGTTTTCTAATGAACATCTCCAGTTCAAAAGAGAAAAGGAACAAACCTTGTATTGTTAGGGTGTTGCTTTGAGGGTCATTTGTTGGTTTTCTTTGCTGTAAGAAAGACGTATAGTATTGGAATGCAGGAAAGACATTGTTTAATTCTTGTAGGAGCCATTTATTGATAGTGTATTGAAAAGTGCCAGTGCTGTTCAAAGACTCTGTGATAGCCCCTGTCACAGAGTGCAGGGGGTACAGCTGCAGTGGGTACTGTTGAGGCGTGCAAAGAACTGTTTACACTGTGTTAGTCAGTATGATAAGCAACAGTCACAGCACATCAGCAGCCTAGCTACAATCAGATTTATTTTATGGGTATAACAACAAAGATTTTTAATGAGATTTTTTGAGGAAGATATGACATGACTTTGGGAGTATTTGAAAAGTACTCCTTTAAAGCATGAGAGGCAACATGAGAAGTTGTGGAAGTACTTATATGAACATTATATGTAGTACTGAAGTAATATAGGAAGTACTTATATGAACATATATTAACGACAAGA
>NW_010516202.1:0-215 GCF_000687285.1 Phaethon lepturus
AGAGTTGGGCTCGTTTGGCTAATGGGTTATTACGGTGATAAGCGCCTCTGTAATGCCGGCGATCTCCAAACACCGGAGCTGTTTGCTGCTGATCCTTGGCGATACCCTCTGGGTCAGGTCAGGCCTGTTCTTATTTAACAGTGGGGACGGACGGACGGAGCGCCTTCCCCGTGGTTGCAAAATGCCGGCGTCGGGATTGGCGGTTGTGGGTCCTC
>NW_010516202.1:283-778 GCF_000687285.1 Phaethon lepturus
GTTACCCCCCCCTCCAGCCAAGCTTTTCCCAAGTGGGGCTGTTTTGGGCTGGATGATGAAAAATAGGCCAAAAGATTTTAAATCGGCTTCGCGGCGTCCCTGAGAGCCCGCCCCTAGTCGCCCTAGCCGATACCACTCGCCCTCATCTTCCGGGGACACGGCTCTTGCTGGGGGGTTGGACCCAAAGGGCCACCGGGAATTTGGGAACGCCTCCTCAAAGGGCGCTGGACCGGAGCGCGGCCGTCCTGCCAAAAAGCCTCCAACTCCAACCTGGCCAAGCCCTCCCAGTCGCAGCTCTCCCGGCTGGTAGTAAAAGCCGTAAAGACACGCGGCCGGGCTGGACTAACTCTTGGGCTGCCCGGCTGGGGCGTTAAATATTTTCTGTACCAGGCGGGTTTGCCAAGCGGGAGACGAGTGCGAGGCACCCCATCGTCTTCCCAGCGCGGGCCACGTTGCCAAACCCTCCTGCGTTCCCTGGAAACTAATGGAGGGGGC
>NW_010516203.1:0-655 GCF_000687285.1 Phaethon lepturus
GCAGGGCTGCGCATCCAGCCCTGCAAAACCCACGGGAGTTGGTTTTGGTGCTCAGGTCTCGCTCTGCCGCCACGAAGGTCAGGTCTTTCTGTACCACCGCTTGGTACCCACCTCCCCCGGGGCTGCTCAGGTCTTTGTACTCTCCAAAAAGCCCAAAGGAAAAAGGGACGGCATCGCTTTGCCCCGGCGCTGGCCGCAGCGGTGCCGCGCAGGACAGAAGCACCCCCCAGCCTGCCGCTGCCCGCTCTCAGTCGTGGTTTCCTCCCGCAACACCCCATGCTGAGGGTTCCCGAGGGCCGCGGCGCTCCTTGGGCTGACTGCCTGAGGCTGGGAGGCTTCAGGGCTCAGCTGAAGGGGCCTGAAATAATCACCCATTAATAAGCTGCCTGGAGTGCTCTGCTGCTTTAGCCTTGCAAGTCAGGCTCTAATTAGCATTTGCAGCCACATCCCGGCTGCTCTGGGCAGGCACACAGCAATCCCAGCTCCTGGAGAACAGATATCCACTTGCCCCTGCTTTTCCACCAGATTAAAGTGAATTTCCATTCCCGCTTCCAAGCCCCAAATCCCTCTGCACAACCTCTCCGCTCGGCCGAACCGCAGAGCATCCCAGCCCTGCGCTAGCCGAGCTGGCAGCAGGGGAGAAGTAACCTCCCCC
>NW_010516203.1:707-3852 GCF_000687285.1 Phaethon lepturus
GAGGATCCAACGGGGAAAAAAAATTAAGGAGGTTGGATATTTGAGAGTGAGCGTGCCGAAAGGGTCGGGGCTGGGTAGCACGCGTAAGAGGAGATCAAGGACAGGAGGGAGGGAAGGAGCACAGACCAAGGGGATATTCCCATTTTTGCCACCAATTCCCTGCAAGGGGGGCTCGGGTGGGGCAGAGCCTGCCACAGCCAAACACCGAGCTGCCAAGTTTTATACGTGCATGGGAACAGGGAGACTGAGCTCGGAAGAGACATCCCGGGGGCCGGCCGTCACCAGTCAAGAGGAGAAAGCTTATTTCTAGCCTGCCAAAGGGTTGGAGAAGGATTTTTAAAACCATTTTGTCAACCTCTGCACTACCTGAAGCAGAAGCAATCGCTCACTTTGTCCATCAGCATCCTTGCGACCCGTCCAGCACAGCAGCGCTAGCCAAAGCCAGCAGGAGATTTTCTCCTCCTTAGATCTCCTCTTTGCCCCCACAAAAGGCAGGTCCATGCCTGAGGACCATCCCGTGCTTTCTCTGATCCTCTGCCTGCCCCGTAAGGCTCAAGCCAGACAAACACAGCAACCACGGTACCAACGAGTGGGATAACGGAGGAGCATCCTACCTTTGGGCTACCAATATCCCCGGCCATCAAAAGAGAGCTGGACCAGAAACCCACCCTATCTCCATCCCTAATCTCGTGAAGCCAAACTCACAGGCTCAGCTTTCTCAGAAGCAACCTGCTAGCGAGCAGGGTGGATTCAATAAAATTACATTGTCAGGACAAGAGCCAGGAGAAGATGGAGCTGTTGAAAAATTTTTCCAGCAAGTCTGAACTTGCACTGAGCGGCTGATTCTCAAGGCAGCCAGAGAAGCCCCATCCCTGGCGTGCAGCCAGGAAGGAGATGCTGCTTCCATCTTCCAAACCTGTGAAAGAGAAAAGGCCAAAGAGCAAGACCTCTCTCCGAAAGCTACTCGGTGCTGGGAGGTGTGAAAAAGCCGTCCCCTTTGCCGCGGTGACAGGCAGTCATCAGCTCCACAGCCTCCGCGAAGGCAAACACCCTCGCCCATCCCCGGGAGAGCGTGGCTGAGCGCGATTCCTCAATGGGAAAAAGTTCATTGAAGAATTTTTAGGTTTATTTCCTCTCAAGTAAACACATGGAGAGGACAGTTACAGCAAGTGAGCTACCATTTTACCTTCTCATGCGCTGCAGCAGGGAGAAAGTGGCCCCTGTGAAGCTCTGATGACAAAAAAAAAAAAAGACTCATGGTTTGTATCGGAGCTCAAAGACAATGTGCATTTCGTTACAGCATCATCCACCACAGCGGCGTGCTCCAAGCTTGCAGGAAAGCTGCTTCCCACCGAGCAGCCCACACGCAGCTGGTTAGCACCATCCCTGAAAGAGGAGCCGCGGCACCGGCTCTTTTGGGGGTGTTTTGGGAAGGACGATGCCATGCTGATCTCCTTCGGCACCGTGGTCCCCCATGAGTGCCAGCACGTTCCTGCCAGTTAAAGAGCAAGAGCCTTGCTGGTGTGCACAGCACCAGCCCAAAACCCACCAGGCAACAGAAACGTTGTGCTTCGGGTGACCCACGCGCCCGTGACCCCGCGCTGAAGGATCACAGCGGACTTCCCCACCGAGCACGTTCAAGTTTGAAAACTTTGTGATTTGAAATGAAGAAAAATGCCATTTCGGGAATGCGCAACACGTCATCTATGTTCTAAAACGTAAAACGGAGTTAAATTAAAAGTAACTTATAGTCTGACAGGACTAGGTACCTCATGAGCTCCCCTCCTCCCTAAGTTATCTTATTACCATGTCACCTCTGAAATACACGTTGGGGCGGGGGGTACTACATCTTAGAAACCATGAGCAGAAAAATAACGTGAATTATATACACTTGAGAGGCTGGAAAGCACCTCTCCCACAAACATCTCCTGCCCAGCAGACAGCCATCATATTCCCCCATAAGCCCCCATCAGAATTCCATGGGGGCTGCCCGGGAGAGGGGAGCGGGCTGGATTGTTCCAGGGGAGGGGAAGGACAAGGGTACCAAGTACCAGAAGTTTCAGTGCACGCGTGCTGCACCGACTCGTGCCTGCAGAGCTCAGCGCCGGGAGATGGTCTAACACCAGGACTGCGAAAGCAGAGGGTTGTGCTGCCATCCAGAGGGACTTCGACAGCCTGGAGAAACAGGCAGAGGAACAGCATGAAGTTCAGCCGAGGCAAATGCCAAGTCCTGCACTCGGGGAGGGACAACCCGGTACACGCTGGGTGAGAAGCCGTTGGCAGAGAAAGCCCTGAGGGACCTGGTGGACACCAGGCTGACCACGAGCCAGCAGCGTGCTCTTGCAGCAAAGGCGGCCAACAGCCTCCCGGGCTGCGTTAGGCAAAGCGTTGCCAAGCAGGCCGAGGAGATGAGCCTTCCCCTCTGCTCAGCCCCAGCGAGACACATCCGGAGCGCTGGGCTCCCCAGGACAGGAGAGACTTGGACTTACTGGAGCAGCTCCAGCAAAGGTGACTAAAGGAGCAGAGCATCTGCCCTACAAAGAGAGGCTGGGAGAACTGGGGCTGCTCAGCCTGGTTGGAAGAGGCTCAGGGGAGGTCTCATCAACACGTACAAATACCTGACAATGAGGAGTAAAAGCTGAGCCAGGCTCTTCTCTGTGGCACCCGCAGACCGGACAAGATGCAAACAGGCACAAACTGCAGTAAGAGAAACTGCCTTTATACACAGGAATAAACTTGTTGGCTGTGAGAAGGGCTATTTGGGACGGGACGCCCAGAGGAGCTGTCTCCATCCTCAGAGATACTCAAAACCTGCCTGGACACAGTCCTGGGCAGCCTGCTCTAGGTGACCCTGCTTGAGCAGGGTGATGGACAAGGTGAAGTCCAGAGGTCCTTCCCACCTCACCACCTCCCAGCAATTCTTTGCTTCTGGGCTCTGGCCAACCCCAGGCCAAGGGGGAAGCTCTCTCCAAAGGCTGGTTCCTGGGAAGCACAACCAGCCCCAGCACGGTCCGTGGCTTCAACGCAGCCCCGAGATGTGCTAACGAAGCTTTCCGACACCCCCGGCTGCAGCAGGGACTCCAGCGAGGGAAGCAGGAACGAGAGGTGCCAGGATGCGGTGACAAAACACGAGACGGCCGCTCCC
>NW_010516203.1:3934-4265 GCF_000687285.1 Phaethon lepturus
CATCCTCCACGTTCGGCAGCCAGCTCCAAACGAGCCCAGCTCCCTGGAAGAGTGGCCTCAGCCGTGCAGGAAGGCTGGGACCGACTGCAATTGCCCACCTTCCCGGCAGCCCTTTGCAAAGTCACCTGAATTAACTCGGAAAGGGAATTCTTCCTCCAGGGTGTGCCAGAAACCCAGACTTTGAGGCAGTTCAGGGAAAGATGCTGCTATTTCCACGCTGTTGCCAGGACATTCAGCAGAACTCGAGCTCCTCCCAGCTCAGAAAACATTCTCCTCCCCACGCATCAAAACCTCGGTCTGCAGGGAAGGGAGGAGCGCACAGGAGCTGGCG
>NW_010516204.1:0-411 GCF_000687285.1 Phaethon lepturus
TGGGGGACGAAACCCCCCGGCCCTCCTGCGGGATGCTGGCCTGCAGCCCCCCTCGCCCCTCGCTGGCACCTCCGCTCCCCAACCATGTGCGTGGCAGTGCCAGGCCACGCCGAGTGCTCGCACCCACCTCCCCGCTGCTCCAGCAGGTGCTAAGGACCGCCGTGTCCCCCCTTAGGGTGGGATCCCACCAGGTGGGACGTCGGAGGACCACTCATCTCCTCGCCAGGCCAGGCCAGCGACCCTCCTCCGTGGGATGGGACAGCAGCTTACTAATGGCCTGACCCAAATTATTATTACCCCCGGAATTACGCAGGCTTCTCCCTCAGTGCAGCCTTTCAGTCCGGATTTTGTCTCCCCTTCCCCAGCAACGTCCCAGCGTGTCACTGCCCCAGGCACCGGCGGGTCTCTTCC
>NW_010516204.1:810-7269 GCF_000687285.1 Phaethon lepturus
TCACTTTCCCGCTCCCTCCTGCCTCATCCCTCCTTTCTGCCTCCTCTGATCTAACCAGCAAAACCTGGCACAGACGCAGCGCTCCCCATCGCTCACACAGCATGTCCCTGTCCCTGTCCATCTACCTTTTCAAACTCCGATACATAGCACTTTTTTTGGGTTTTTTTACTTCTAATTTGTTGAATTACTTTTTTTTTTTTTGGCAATTTTACTGCAATTCCTGCTCACTGTGATCCAGGTTTGACTCAGCCTTTATTCATCTCTTGAAAAGAGATGAGGAGTATGAGGGCAGAGCCAGATCTTCGCCCGCATCATGGAACCCCTCTCGCCATCCCTGTCTGGTGTCATCGCTGCGACTGTATGCTAACACAAAAATGGATTAATTTGCTCATTTTATGCCATTTGAGGACCTTGCTGGAGCAGTCTGGGGGGAGCTCTGCGACACGCTGCTGACAGAGACAAGTTTGAAATTTCCCTTTGTTCTCATACCGAGCCTTGCTCTGCTTTTAGCTCTAGCTGGAGGAAGGAAAATGGGTTATCGGTTCTTCCACCATTCCTCACCAGGGTGCCAAATGAAGCAGCTTGTGTAAACTGTTACACAAAATAAGTCAAATTATCTTTCCAGAAAAAATGGAGAAGAGGATAGGAACTGTGATGCTGCTTTATGTCTTGTGCTGCTGGACCAGGTAGATCATGAAGTCAGTCCCAAGAATTCATTGCTCACCTTAACTGTGGGATAAAATCCAGTGTTTGAGGAACACTAATTTCAGCTGCAGCAGCAATTCTCTTTATATTTGCTAAAATAAAACACACAAAGCTTCAGGCACTGCTAGACATGCAGCAAGGGAGTCACCCTGAAAACACATTGAAGAAAACTATAGTGGTTGCATTCAGCACGTCGTTTGTACAAGGAAAATGGATATAAGGTCAACTTCCAGAAAAGTGCACTTCGTGCTGCAGTTGTGGACCTTGAACAGAAATTCAGGGTGGGAAGCGGACCTGGCGGGGGCTGCTTGCAGAACCGCTTTCTGCAATATGTGAGTTACGGCCCTCAATGCACTGCTGACCCCCAGGGACCCTCAAGAAGACAATGGGGCTACTAATACAGCAACAGCAGGAGTCCCTCCAAGGGAGCAGACCTCCGGTATGGCATAGGGATGGGTGAGGACAGCGAGTACCAGTGTGCTTTGTCAGCTGCTCTGTCACCCCTTTGTTTGACCAAATTATTTAATTTTAAAACTCAGAATGGGAAAAACTCAATGTACAAATACAAACATACTCATCTTCAGTGCTCGCTGTATGTGGCCAAAAATTATTTACTGTCTTCTGCGGGACTTGCTGTCTTCCTAGCAAGAAAAATCACTAACATCTGAGATTTTTATTTTATCTTGCTTTGTGTTTCCAAATGACAGAAAGTCCAGAAATTTCTTGAGCTTTAAAAGCAACATTGTCACTTTGGTTGCTGTGCTGTTTGAACAGGATCTGAAATGCCTGTGATATTAAATCCTGCAAATCTTACCTGAAGGCAGCATGGCAAAAATTGTGCAGTGCATAGTAAGCATGAGGCCAGCAGAAGAAAAGTGTACTAGTTAAAAAATTAATCAGCTTAGATAGGCATAAACAAATGAGGCAGAGTAAAGCAGTGCTGGATTTGAGAAGCATCATGTAACTGTAACACACAAAAAAAGTAACACCCATGTATAAGGCAACAGAGTTAAAGGATTTTTAAATCTGGTAAAAGCAGATAGCAGTCAGTGAACGCGGGAGGTTTGAGACCTGTATCTGAAATCTTGACCTAATATTTTGATTCAAGTGAGAGGATACAAAAGTAATTCAGAAGAATCATGCGACCTGAGTTAAAAGCAATTGCCCTGCTCTACTGCATTAAAGTACAAAAGAAAAGGAAAGGAATAAAGCTAAGTAGTAAGTAATAATTTATATGGCAACAACTGTGAGACGTGTTTCAAGCTACATATCCAGAATTTCCCGTGTTTTATTGCGCCTCTCCATTAGTCTGGTGTAAGTTAAAGGTGCTCTTAAAAGTATACCTTCGTACTGTTGCTGTAAGCTGCGCCCAGAAAAACCCAACAGTTTTCAAGCATTTAGGATCCAGGTCTGCAAACGGTTCCTCCTGACATCAGCGAGATGCTTAAAGTTAGTGATGGGCTGTCATGTTTGCAGAGCTCAAGCCATAGGTTTCTCCAGTAGCCGGTTAGCCGCGGCAGGGAAGCAGCCATATGTCGCTAATGTTAATGACACCAAGTGAAAGGGAAAATTAAATGGCTGCCAGCTACTATTTGGATGACAGCAATTAGTAACTACACTCAGGATTAGCCAGGCCTGTAGGCTGACATTGCCTTGCGTGGGAATACATCATAGGGTAAGTGAAACTATTAACCCTTTTTTGCTCTGCGTGCTTCTGATAAAAACTCCTTAAAGACACGCCTGCACTCACATTTCACTGCAGCTTTTGGAAAAGGTAATCAGTATAAAGCAATTTCATGGAGTTTCTTCACTGGAATTTGGTGACATTGGTGACTCTCCATGTGGTTAAATGACACGATCCCTCTACAAGGGTAACTGGTTTTCCCACAGAAAGTAACACGTTCTTTTACTTTGCTAACACATCCATCTGTGGACTCTACCTCAATGTGTTTTGCTCAGACGTCTCCTTTTTCTTATGGACCATATAATTTCCCATATAGCCTGGTCATTTGTGCACTCCCCACCAGGGTATACTTTATCAGAGATAAAAATTAACATTCTTTCAAGACATAGTATCATCCTGGTGCTTTGCTAAGTGCAGTTCAAGATAGCCTTAGTATTCTCTTGCTCATGTACACTTACTTTTCTTACTTTTGGATTCCCAAACTCTTCAAGCTCTTTGGAAATTCAAGATACATAGCAATAGTAAATGAAAGTTTTATATCTGTGCCTCTGGTTCCGCTCTGACCTACTTAGACACCATTTTTAGTTTCAGGTCATTCAAGGACCATCATGAGTCCATCTTAGGATAGTCTGGAAGACCATGCCGAGAGGTGTCAGGACAGAGCAGCAGTCACAGTCACTACAAAAAATGGGTAACATTTGCAGAGGGCTCCCTCTCTAAGGCTCTCCTGCAGCCCATGGAAAAGCCCCGTGCAGGGATTCATCTCACTTAACTTTGTCACCCACAGCTTGGGCTACTTTGGGAGTACCAGTCACCCTCTCATAAAAAATAAATTATAATCATGTCAGATACCTGTTTCAAAGGGTACCCAAAAGTGTCAAGAGCTGAAAGCGACAGCAGCACTCATCAGACATTTTAATCACTGATTTCAGGAGGAGCTGAACGTCTTTTCTCTCCATTAACTGCAGAAGTAGCTCAGGTATGGACACTTAGACATGGTCAAACAAAGCCCAACCTAGCTAATTTTCTGCTGCCTAGCATCCTCTTTAGACGAGGTTCACGTCCTCCAGCTTTAGGTGTGTATTAAGTGGTACATGTCTGCCTGGTCTATATACTGCACTCTACAGCCCCATTTGCATCCAAACCAGAGTACAGCACAGTGAAATGGACCTGGGACAGTGGCTGCTGGGCTACGTGATCTGGGTCGTGCAGGCTTCATCACGTAGCTGTAGCCTCCTTATGTAAACCCACACTTGCAAAACCCTGGAAAAAGGCTTTTTGGCTAGCGAAAAGCCATATCGGCTTGTACTGCCTTTTCATAATTCTCACTCCTGTATGTAACACTCAGCATTTATCCCTTTCCCTCCTTTCTTAATATCCTTGTTTCTGAATGCTGTATTTTTGCCTTTTCTCCCTGGAGATGTTTAGAGTGCCTGTATTTTGCTTTTCCAGCAAACTGCATCTTTTGGATCCCCTTTAAGGCTCTGGGAGCCTTCCAGTTGTGATCTCTTTGTTCATCCTTTCTCTCGTTGTGACTGTAGTTGAATTTTCCTGTAAATCTTGTTCATGGCTTGGCACTAGAGGAGCTCCTTGAATATATACAATTTAATGTTGGCTGTGCAAAGGTCAGACATAAAAGACCCAAAGCAAGACAATCCTGCACCGTTTTAATCTATGGACCTGGAGAAGAGAGGTTAGAGAGCTTGCTTGAATCTGAATCACAAGACCTTCAGCCATAAGAGAAGAAATTCTCTGCTTTTGAGACAGCCACATGGTTTGACAGCTCCTTCTTTGCTTTCCAGACTAAGGGGAAAATATTCGTTTTCAGTTCTAAAGTGTATAGACCAGCTGATTTTTTTTTCCCCAGTGCACATAGAATAAAAAGCAGCGACCACCACATTAAAATCGGTATGTTTGTTTTGAGTAAGAAGGAACAGCAGTGGTAAATATTTCCAAGATAATTGATGATAGACAGCAGGACCAGCATCCGAAGCCTTTTACTGTTGCTATTAGCGTTTCTTAGCCATTCATCCACAGATGCCTTTTCCCAGCAGACCTATTTATCTGCTATCAGGTAGCAGGAGTGTGTTGAGTAATGATGATTCTCTTGACTCTGCGTGCAAAACCCAGCCTCGTTAGATGACTCTCAGGGACCCATCGTGACATGGTTATTCCAAAGAGGACACACCATCTGGGAAGGTTGGGTGAGCAATCTGAAAAGTAACATAGCTCTATTTATAGAGCACTAAGTGCAAACTATTAGAAAGCGAAAATCTATACACTCTGGCTGTGTTGATTTAGCGTGTGAACTAAGTTAGGAAGAATGACACTGAATAAATAGCTTTCTGCAGTAAAGAAAGGTTATTTGCGCTAATCCTGTATTCATTTCTATAGTGATGCCGGGCATATTGAGGCTGATCATCTTCACTGTAGGTTAGCAAGGGCTCTGCAGGTGCACATCCTTGGCTCCAGGAAAGAACAGAAGCAAGAGCGTCCTCCACACAGTGCTGTATCCCTGCCCAAAGGGTCCCCACACCACCCAGCTTCTCCAGCCACCATTTGTCCTTCACACTATCACCAAAGTGATGGGGCCACTATACCACGGTGTGGTGGAGAGAACTGCCTCTTCCAATCCACCCCACCAGAAGCATCTTGCTTCTCTAGAAAAATAAAAATCAAAATGTCACAAGGCTTTCACATAGCTGGACTAGATGACCTTTAAAGGTCCCTTCCAACCCAAACCATTCTATGATTCTCTGACAGTGTCTCCTAGAAGGAAAAGGGCCTCTATTTTCTATTGATCAGCTTGATCTTGATGAAGGCTGTTGTGATTAAAAGGCTGCATTTTCAAGGGTCTTCTCAAAGGTCTTTCTGTATCCCCTGAATCAATGACAACATCTCCTCACTCTTCAAAAGCTTCAAAGAAAGCAATGCCAGGCTCTCACAGGGAAATTGGTAGGAGCCATACTAAGCCAACAGTAAAATGCTTTGAAAGTCCCACCTATTTGATAAGCAGGAACTTCTGTAGATAGGATGTATTTTATTACCATATTGTTGCCATGGTTGGCAGCAAAATTCATTGAGCTGACACTGTTTATAATGTTGACACACGCAATGGCAGCAGACGACCATAACTCAGTATTAACAACAGTATTGATTTTCTGCTCCCAGGAGAGCCTTTGTAAACTTTCAAACACCAGCTTTTCCAAATAAAAAGCACCCAACTAAATGTCAGAGACTGTAACAAAGTCATTTTAGTAGAAGGTAGAGATGCAATTTATCATGAGAGAAGACTGATCTCACATACGTGGGTGTGAAATTGCGATGACCCTACACTAGCACGTGGCTGAAATAGGCCTTTTCAAGGTGACTCTAAGGTGATGCCATGACCAAGTAGCCTGATCTACTCTGACAGGCTGACTACAAGTCAACCTAAAGTCCCAACTATACTTGTGGGTCTTCAGCTGGAAGGAGGCTATAGACATGTATGTTGCGCCTGACTCCTAATGCTGCGTGTTCCTGTGGGTAAGGATCTCTATAAGTTAAAGCAGAGCATGTGGTGTTATATGGTTTTGCGGCTATGACAGGGAAAGCTTAAAATGCACAGTGCTGTAAGCAGCTCTCTCGGCATCTGGGAGGCTTTCGCCTCCCTCATCACCAGTCCCAGAAGCAATAAATACCATCAAACATGTGCGCTAATGCAAAACCTTCATAACGACCTCTTCTTCTCTCTGTCGGTTATTGCAATTAGATGAGCACATCTAACTGTCACATGCATCATGTATTTGAGAAGTTATTTTGTCCTAACACTGCGACAGTCACAGTTTGGGTTTTCTGTAGTTCAGCTCTGCATGAGTCACATTTACCCAGCACATTGAGCCCAGTTATGTTTAATTTCTGAAAACAATTTCTGCAGCCATTCAGGTGCCGCAGGCAGATGTCTGCATGCTCAAAAATAAAGATTGCATAAACTCTTTGCCTGTCTTGTTGAGTTTACAGCCTTCCTCTCCTGAAACTCTCACGCTTTTTCATTCATTAAACCCAGCTCGCTCTATTGATCTTCAGGGAAA
>NW_010516204.1:7300-9440 GCF_000687285.1 Phaethon lepturus
GCCAGCAGAAGAGCAGCCCCCCAGCTTGGGGGCTTTCACCCCTTCCCAAGAGCGAGGACCACTTGTCTGGGGGAGAGGATGCACAGATCTGGAGGATGGCTGGGCTTTCCCTGTTTTTCTGCAGGAGGAGGGAGCAGACATGTACATACCATGGCAGCCCTATCCCCACCTTCAGGAGATGCCTCAGACTCAACCTTGGTTGCTCCACACGTGGTTTTGGTGTGAAGTGTCTCTCAAGCAGATGCTCTGAGTCCTATAGGTTAAGGAGTATTATGGTTTCTTTAGGAGTATAAACTCCTCCACTCACGGGGAATATGGCAGTACTTGAACAGCGAATATACCTTCGGCTGCACGTTTACTTCTCCAACCCCCTCACAATGATGTTGTTTTGACACAATGTCTGTTTGATTTGCTCCACAAAATACCAATTGCTCTGTCAGCACCTTTAAATTTGGTAACACACCACAGCCTTCAGAATACACAAATGTAAATTTGCAATTTAAGGGGTGAAGTGATTTATTGCACTATAAATAGCCTACCAAATTAACATACTAGTGCTCAAGTGGCACTAAGCTAAGTAGAAAACTTGTAAATGTAATTCTGATGCTTTATTAATTGTGCCCTCATGGAGTTGCTTTCCTTTTTACCACTTTTCTTGGTGTCTGATTTTTCCCCCTCTTTAAACTGTTGCTTATTACCTTACCCAAAGATGCATTTTCCCCAATGACTTTCCCAATGCCCCCTAAAAATCACTTGAATGAAAATATTTTTAATTCAAAGCCTGTGAGGCACTTCGGTTCATTTTAAACCCCGCTTTCTGAATAGAGATTCATTTCATGTGCCAGACCCACTGGTTATGAAGATGCTGAGCAGCGTGGCAAGGATGAGTCCCTGCAAGAGAGCTGTGGCTGGTGGGTAAAACGAGCTCTCCAGGGATGTGTTTTCTGCTCACATCACTGCCACTGACTCATTCTGGGTAAAATTTATTCTTTTGCAGAGCATCAATCCGAAACCAACACCTTATTTAGGCTCTAGTTAAAGGCTCAAGGTGGGATTTCAATAGACTCGAGAGATGAATGATGCTTTTATAGGTCCCCCGCCCCAGATTGAACTGTGGCTTCTGCAGTCTCAGGGAAGCCACTTTCTACTTCCTTATTTCAATTTATTTCTCTGCAAATTAGTATTTCCTCAGCCTTCGAGACACTTGGATGAGAAGGACTTACGGCAGGACAGAAGGGGTTTATCTGCCAACTGATTATGGCCAAATAAGTGCAGCAAGTGGAGTTGGAATGCAAATCTCCTTGATGGAAGCTTCTATAGGACCACAGATGCTCATGCTGGAGCACTTGTCTGCTTGTGCTTGGTACATGGATGCTCATTCCAGCCTAGACCTGCCCAAGGAGACACACGGGACAACCCACGAGGAGCCTGGTCCTGGCATAAGCTCCGCAGGGCTCCAGAGGAAAAACAGGCATCTCGGGATGGGACCAAAGCAGCCCACACATCGCCATCCTAGACCAAAAAGATGTCAGAGCTGTGCCTCTGTTTTACCTGCATTTCATTACCTGCTGAGGGCTGGAAATATTTTTTCAAACCCCTTGTGAAGCTAGTGTGTTAACTCATCCCTAGATACCACCGAGAAATGGTGAAGGTGAGGGCAAGGTGAATCTTTAGTACCTCTGGCTTTAAAAAACAAAAACATTAACGTCATTAGAAACCCACAGACCTGCAAGAGATCAGACCGAGTGAATTTGAAGTTAACCTTGCAAAATGAATAGTGAGTTTGAATTAATCTCTAAAAACGTGCTTTACCGTGGCGGTGAGGTAAAATGTCAGCCTGAAGTTAAACGCTTTGTCGAAGCAATCTCTGCTTTAAGACTCAAAGTGACCCTTGATATTTATCAAGGTAATGAAAATACTACAGGCCTTTTCAAAAGCTGATGAGCAGTTGTACTCAGCTCACCTATCGTAGTGACTAGGTGTTTTTGCCGTAGCTGTACAACTCGCTTCTCTATCACTTTCCCACATGGAGAGACAAATCCTGCAGACTGGTTATTCTTATTTCCCAGCATATTTCTGCTAAACTTCAGTGTGAACTAAATATGCACGTATTTATATTTATATTTATATTTATATTTAT
>NW_010516205.1:0-12726 GCF_000687285.1 Phaethon lepturus
TTCAGCCCGCCGTGGGGCTCGGCACGAGCCGCAGAGCCGAGAGGCTCGGTGTGCTCGGGGGAACCACGGGCAGCTGCAAGACCCCGGGTGAGAGGTGGAAGCGGTGCCCCAAGCCAGCCGGTTGCCAGGACATCCCTCACCCCTCTAGCCTGGCCTGGCTGTAGCCGTCCTCCCAGCTCGCGTTCCACATCCCGCGTCCCCATTGCTGCGGGGAGGTGCGTCTCCGCGGCGCAGCTCCGGCGAGCGCGTATCACCTCTCGTTTGGCCGGCTCAGGTACCCGGGGTGGTAACGACGCAGGGCAGGATGCTCAAGGACCGCAGATCCTTGTCCAAAGGGCCGCTGCTTGGTGGGGTCCTTTCTGCTCTGTCAGCGCCTATGTCAGGGCTGGCTCAGGGACACCCCGAGGTCCACGTGGCAACACGTAGCCACAGGGCCCCACAGCTGGCCAAGGCTGTGCAGAGATGGGGAATTAGGGATGGAAACAATTTTTCACTTTTCAGCCCCAGACAATTTGCTCAGGGTCTGTTGAAAAATTCCACTTGTTTGGTCCACATTGCTGCTTCTGGGATAACTTTATATTCTTGAGCTGTGGGGACTAAAGTCCCCTTTCCCAAGGTACAAATAACCCCCGGTGGGGTCATAAAGCAACGCTTGGCCTGTTGCAGTAGCCTTTCGGTTAGTGCTGGTAAAGCCAGGCACGAGAAGGCATTGCGAAGGGAGAATTAGTATCTTTTTTCTTCGCTTAAAATGGCGAGTTTTCTGTAAAGACAGGAAAATACAATGACTCCAAATAACATCTCAATATTTGCCTGTTTCCTGGAAGTCTGGTGAAGGCGGCCTAAAATCCAACTTTCTGTGACAGCGCAGCTGACCTGAATTCATCTATGAGTTTATTTACGTGTACCTGTCAAATTCTGTAAGGGCAGAAAATGTAATGAAGATCACGTCCTGCACTCAGTCTGGGAACTCAGGCCCAAGGAATTTTTCTGTTTGGCTTTCTCATTGCTGTTTTCTTGTATCCCGGCAGTCTCATTGCACAGATGTGTGACATGGTCACCAAAAGCACAGTTAGAGATGGGGCGTCTCTCTGAATAAACAGGCTGGGATGCTGTTCCCTGGGTCTGTCAGTCATTTGAAAGAATAAATCCACAGGTCTTTTACAGCGAGGCAAAAGCCGCCTGAAGAATGTCCTGACATGGCAAAGCAAACGCGGCACGGCGATGCAAAGGGTGCTCGGTGGAGGGGCCAGCCTTGGTATTAAAATCAGCTCATGGACCAGCTTCTGCATATGGGCTGTTTGCTTATTTTTCTATACAGTGCAGGGCCGTCCAGCAGCACCTCTGTCTGCAGGAGGGCAGGTGGGAGCAGTCCCTGAAGAATCCCACGGTAGTGGAAGTGTCTTGAATTCAGCAGCATCCTGTGAATTCAGGGATTGTGATTATTAGCAACGTGGATCGGGGCCGAGAAGGCTAACTTTTCACGCATTAAACCAGGAACTTTGCCATGTGCGTGTTTCGTGGAGTATATGTATGGATGGGGGAAAGTTAAAAATGGCATAAAGTGTTTAGAGGTTATAGAAACGAATGACAAAAAATGCCCCAAACTAAAAAAAGGAAAAAAAAAAAGGGGGGGGGGGCAATTTAAAGCCAAGATGTTTTTAACATTGTAACTCTTTTTTTACCTCAAAATTTTGTTTCATCTGCAAATGTTATAGCTGGAAAGAAAAAGACTTTGAAAACTTGGAGAGCCAAATTCCTCCTCACTACACTGTTGTGTAAAATGATTACAGCTGGGTATTGGACCTAACCAAAATTCTGTCTGGGATGGAGGGATGGAGGGAGGGATGGGGGGATGAAGGGAGGGATGGAGGGATGGGTGGAGGGATGGAGGGACGGGTGATGGAGATTGCTTTGCTCAACAGGTAGTTGAAGCATCCTCTCTGAAAAGAGCCTGTGGGCAAATATGGTCACCATGAACCTGTTTGGCTGGTAGGGTTGGGTCAGGATGAAATCCAACGCATTTCTGTCTCAGTCTTCTGGAGGCCTGATCCAATGTGACTACAAGTTCATGGAATAATTCCCAGTGAAGTTTCAGCTCTGTCAGGCCACGACTCTCCATCTCCAGAAGATGCTGTGACCCCAACCACATCCAAAGCTAATGGTTCAGCTCTTCAGACCGTCCTCCCTCTCACCCATCCTGGCCCACTGGGGACTTGCAGAGGAGTAAAGGACGCAGAAAAAGCTCTCGGTACTAATTTCTGTGCTTCTCCCCAGCCAAAATCCTGGCAACGGTCTTACAAAACCTCATCTGATGCCAGCACGGGCAGACAGGGAATAAAGAGCCCTGTTGAAGAGGCTTTTGGACATGTGCAGATGTGAGCAGCCAGAAGCAAATCACAGGCAGGCTGTGTGCAGGCAGTTGTATTTTGCATTACAGCCTCCGTTGTGGGCTGTAACTCCATAAAACGCCCCGATGTGTCTAGTGGGAGGTGTTGCCCACCCAACAACCCCCAAGCCACAAGGGCTGGGGAGCCGTGGGCTTCGTCTGAAGGAGTCCCCGTGGCTTGTGTTTCCCTCCCAGAATCAGTGCAACAGGGCAAAGGCTCTGAACGTGCGGGAAGGGGAAGCTGGAGGGTGTCGGTCTGGTGGGTTTATTAGCCTTTATTTGCTGGAAGTCCTTACATTAAGTTTCTTCTCTCTCCAGTCCACTATTTTCCCCGACTCTGTCAGAAAGTCATCTCTTTAAGACCTTATAGTGCTCCATCAAACTTAGTTGAAATCGCCCAACGAATTCAAAATATATGGGGGAGGGCAGACGCAGAGGCACACTCTCTCACACACAGCACGCACGCATGCGTGCCTGCGCTGCGATCATCATATTAATCTTGTTTCCTTAGGAAACGAGCCTAAAAATAACCTGAATTTGATAATGCATTTGGAAGGCTACAAAAGCAAGGCTGCCCCGGGGGAATTAGTTGGAGGCTCCCCACAGAAAATGCTCTGTCTAGCGCCCTTGGCAAGGTGGCATCCCCGCCCGGAGCGGGATCGTTGAGGCTGGAGGGATGGGGACGTTATTTTGGGGTGAGCGGAGTTATCCTGGAGGTTGTGCAGCACTGTGCTGCGAGAGCCGGGCTGGGAGCCCAGGAAAGGCGCGGGGAGAGGAGGACAGCAGGGAGGATGCTGGCGCTGAAGTCTTGGGAAGCTGCGGAGAAAACATCGTTTTCCCCAGCTGCTCCATGCGGAGCTCCAGGCACGTCGCAAATAGGTCAAGGCGTGTGTTTACCCCATGTCTGTGCCATGACACCCTGGAAGAGCAAGCTCGGTCCCTCTCCTCCGGCCTCCCTTTGGACTGGAGATGGCACTTTCTTCTCCTGTTGCTGTTCAGACGGATTAGCCTCCTTCTGCCTGCAAATTCCTGTCCACCATCACCCGAGCAACAGCCCAGCGAGTCTCACGCCAAGCCCTGCCCTTGTTCCCTGCGACGACACTCTGCTGCCTTCCACGGACCTTCCCCACCGAGCGACAACGCACCGCGCTGCTCCGGCGCTTTGCCCTCCGCGCTACCGAGGCTCGAATCGGTTCAAATATTTTCATCAGCTGAAACGGAAAGCATCCAGGCCACGGCTGACATGTCTTGAGGCGACTTGAAGCGTGGTCTCCAGAAGACGATTGGCACTGTAGAAGGGACGAGGGGGTCTGGAAACTCGGAAGAAGTTGCCAAGAGGTTTTATAAACCAGCCTTCACAAATTATTCCAAAAAAGAACGAAACAAGAAGTTGGGTCCCTCTCTGACTTCTGAAGACTTTTATCAACCGCAACAGTGGAACATGATTCATCCACGTCCCAAGAGAAGGAAGGAATGGGCTTAATGTGTGTGTGTTTGTGTCCACTCCGTCATTACACGGAATGTGGTCTGCTGATTGCAAGGAAGGCGCTGGCATAGCTTCCTGGCTGCTATTTCCAGCTCTTCATGTTTTCTGAGCTCGGACACAGTTGACTTCACCTCGTGGTGCCTTGGCCTCCTCATCCTCAGGCGGGGGGGTCCTGCCGGCTCTCCAGTCACCATGAGCGTTGCTAAAAGCCCCATTGTGCTGCTCCAAAACTCTTGGAAAGATCTTTAAACATGTATTTTTAAGGGCTGAAAGGACTATGAACTGAAAATAAGACAGAAATTTTTCCACTGCCTGATTGTTTTCTCAGCTAAAAAAGAAAAAAAAAAAGAAGCCCCAAATCAGTTATGTGCCCTGCTCTGATGATGACCTTGTGATACGTCACGATGCATGGATGTTGCCACAGAGAACCGATGCTGCTACATCTGCTTGGTCCGTTTCTTATCTAGCGATAACAAGGAGAAAAGCGTGTTGGGGAGGAGTATTTATCAGAGGAAAAATCCCGTATTTCATGTACATCAGAAGGGTCCAGCACACAGAGGTTCAAATTCCACTGTGCCGCTGTTACGATTCACGAATGAGTGCTAAATGCAGGAGTCTCTCATCCTCAAACAGAGCGGAGCTAGTCCTAAAAAGGCAGCAGAAGCCCTGAGTGCGAGACTCTTATGGGGCACTGCATTATTTTTGATCAGTTCAGGTCCTTACGGCTGTGTCACCACCAGTCAGTGGGAGAATTACCCTTTACAGCACCTCTGCTGTACAGTGCTTCCAGCTCTGCTCATCTCCCTCTTCCCCACCTCCATTTCTCCCCTCTTCCTCCTCTGCGCCGTGTTTCTTTCAGCTTTCCCTCTCTATGTGCCAATAAAAACCCCACCGTGGGGTTTTCGAGTGTCGGTGAGAATAGCGGAGGGTCCAAGGGGGTCTCAGCCCTCAGCCACCGACCCCACGCAGGCTCCTAGACGCCCATAAATCAGCAGCAAACCCCCGCTAGCGTCACCGAGACGTATCTCTGGCTCTCGTCCTTCACCTCCCTTCTCCAGGAGCCGTGCGGGTCTGCGGGCAGGCACAGACCCCGTGCGCACGCCAAGGTGGGGAGAAGTGACCGTCCTTCCTCGGCTCTGCCTGTGACACCCCGCTGAGGACTTGCTGTGCCTCAACGCGTAGCCCAGAAACTGCAGCCGTCGCCAGCTTCTATAAAAAGTGGTTAATCTGCTTCTGCTCGGCGAGGAGCTCAGGTGGCTTTGCCGCTCCGGGAACGGCGCGGGTAAGCGGCCACGTACATCTGGCCCCGGCTGCCGCGGTCCCGGGTGAGACTTCAGGCTGGCGTTTCAATAATTTACGTATACATCTCATCTTTCCCGTTTTTAGCATCATCTGCCAACTTGCGCTACCGTCGTTGTGTCCTTGCCGTGGCAAATAGGCTCGGACAAGGAAGGAAAAAGGCTGCGCTTACTGGTGCGCTTTAACTGGCTCTTCAGGGTGAAAGCTACGATGTCTCTGCAGCAAAGCGCGGTTAGAAATCGGTAGCGGGATGAGGACTAGGCTGCAAACTTGTCCCAAAATGTGGATGAGGATCGGGGTTTTCGTTCGGTGTCATCACCACAGGAGGATTTTCCAGGATCCTCTCGGGCCGTGACAAAACCGGCGTCATCACCACTGACTTCAGGGGTGATGGAAATACTGTGCCGGAGATCCGTTTCCATCCTGTGCAATATTTGCTAACAGTAACAAGAACACGCGCATCCACTCATCCCATTTCACCATCCGGAGGCAGGAACCGGGTGGCCACTTCGCCACTGCTCATCCCTCGAGCAGAGATGTTCTTCCTGACCTCTTTCAAGCCAGTAAATTAAAATCACGGCGTAGAACTGCAAACGCCGCTGCATTTCGGGCGAGCGCTGTCAGAGCAAAGCCCAGCGGCGAAGGGTGCTGGAGCAGGTTTGGCAATATTTCACCGTGTCTTTAGTACTCAGAGGGAAGGGGGGTTAGGAACGGCCCGGCCATGGCGGAAGCATCTTCTGAGAAGCAGCAGAGCACCTCTGCGCAAGTGGGACGCCGGTACCCCCCGGTGCTTCCCTGCCTTGCGCTCACTGCCGTCACCTGGAGGGCTTCTCACCCCCGGCTGAGTTCTCCAGACCGAATTCCGCCCTCAGCACCAGCCGGTAACCCAGCCCGTTCTTCCGCTGAAGCAGCTCCCACAGCCTTTGCCTTGTCACGATACCGCGCTCGTACAGGTACCTGGGTATCTGCAAACGCAAACACCTTGCCCGCTGTGTTTCCCGGGTGCGAATCATTGAGACAGTGAGCTGGAAACAAGCTGGCTATAAAACTTTCCACGCACGCTTAGGTTTCCACGCACAGAAGACGTATTTAGGTGCTATCCAGCAAGACCCAACCTCGCGTCGTACAGCAGAGAGACGTGGTAAGAAGAAGACCTGAAGTCTAAACAGGGAGATGGCAGGCGGGCTGCAGGAGGAACCGACCTCGGCCTCGTTGCAGACGGTCTGTTCCTCGGGCTCCGCCAACGCCGTGCCCCGGGGTGAAGATGCCATCTGGCTCGGCGGAGCAGCCAGCCGGAGGACGGTGCTGGTGCAAGCAGAGGGGGATGAGGAGGATCCGCTTCAGCACACGCCTCTTTTAAAGCCAGCATTTCTGCAAACCTGGCATCGCATCCCAGCTTGGAGGTGGGGCTGAATCAGGATGGGGGAACGTGGGGTGAAACAGAAACGCCAGCCCACCTGCTCTCTGAAACCTTGGATCGGGAAGCACCCCAGTGTTGCCCTTGGAGGGAGTGAGCTGTTGTGAATCCCTCCGGACCATGGAAGCAGCCCGCTGGCCCTGTGTGTTGAGCAGCAAGCCACAGCAATAAATCCAGGGCACCCCAAAGCGAGCTGCCTTCCCCATACTCTCCTGCAAGTGGGAGGGCTCTTGGCCTCAGAGATTTCCATCTCTCCCAGCTTAGACAAGTTTCTACTCCTGTATTAAAGTCGCAGATGAGAAAAAAAATCCTATATGCTCAACATGCTATGAGGACACCCTGCAAATCACAAAAGGACAAGAGGAGCCATTTTCAGAAGACCAGAAAGCTTGCTTTCAACCTGAGGTGCAAAGGAAATGGCTCAACTACTCCTGACACAGGAGGAGGGAGGACCAAGCTGTTCCTGAGATACGCATGGAGTCCCTGAAAAACCCTTTGTTCATGTGCTACAGCTCCTTGGAAACCCGACTCCGTAGCTTTGGTCTGTCTCTGCTAGAAACACCGTCTCTCACGTGCTAACAGCAACGCAATGCTGTGGAACTGGCAGGAACGTAGGCTAGAAGAGGCCTCCAAGGTCATCTAGTCCTAACCTGTGCTCCCACACCAGCCTCATCACACAAACAATCTCCTGGATGTATCAAATTCCACCTCCAAAGTGGCCAGGATTTTTACCACCACAACTCTTGCTAAAAGAGGTCGCCCCGAGAGCCTTCTCATCTCCAGCCTAAATGGGTGCATGGCTTCTTCTCTCCACTTCTTCTCATGCCACCATCATCCTTCAGCTCAGACAGGTCTTGTCCCTTCTGCCCCTTCACAAGTAGCCTGAAACAGAGAGGGAGAGAGACCTGCCCCATTTACCGCTGTCACAGCAGGTCAAAGACAAGGCAGGACCGAGACCCAAAGCAACCATGGGCTAGCACAAGCAAGAACCGGAGGTGTCTTAGAAACATCAAGGGGCCCAATTCAGTTGGGCCTTTAAAAGTTGCCGGGACAGAGGGAGGATACGTCGGTGACAGTGAACGCCGCGTTGTACTGGAGTAGCTCAGAACCCAGTGCCGGGAGAAGCCTGAAGCGCATTCAGACCCTGCCCGGCGTGACGAAATGGCATTTTACATGCGCTTGACGCTTCCAAGCGTGTTTATCCACCGCTGATCGGTCGCGAGGGACAGGAACTGATTAGAGTCTCCCAAGGAGTTGCTTTTAAGCAGAAAATCTGTCCCCTGGCTGATTCCTCCCCACCTTCTTCCAAGTTCAGCCCGGCCTTCAGATGTCTGATCCCTTTTCTTCAGCGGGACCAGGATTCACTTACCACCGCTTTAGGTACCGCTGGGTTTCCGGGAGGATGCGCGGGAAGAGGATAACGGAGGACTGGTTCCAGCTCCTGCCGGCTGAGGCTGCTGGAGGAGTCGTACCAGTCTATACAGAGTGGCAGGGAGCAAAACCAGCTGAATTAAAGTGGGCCGGTTGCTGTGTGGTTCCCAGCTGACAGTAAAACTCAGTTCTTACGTTCCCAGTTTAGCCTGTGTTGCAAATCTCTCTCTCCTCCCCCCCGAGATATCATTTAATCTAATTAATCCGCTTATCTGTATGATCTGTCATAAAAAGAAATCTTAATAGCTAGATAAATGTGCTGAATTAATATATATTTATTATTATTCATTATATTTATCACCATCTTGCTGTGCTAGAACTACAAAAACACAGGGAAAAAGAGTAATAACTCTCTTCCCAGTTTATAGCTCATGTCGGATCAAACGTTTATCTCATCTCTGCATGTATCATGCAAAGATCCGACCGCTATGAAATCCAGGTGGGGACACACACAGAAAAAAAAGGCCATAAACGGCTTGAGAGGAGCCTTTAGACTGGTGTTCTGTGAGCGCCGGAGCCAGCGGGGACCACGAGTGCCCACCCCGTTTGCTCCGTGCAGGCTCTTCAGCAGAAGCATTAACAGGAAGGGCTTTTGCAAACATGTTTTGTTGTTGTTTTCCATTTTGACTTTGAAGGGCTTCCTGTGTATGAGGTCACTTGTTAGGCACGAAACGCTGTCTTGCAGGTCAAGGTACATCACTTGGGAATCGGGTTGGTTTGGGGTTTTTTTTTAACCTTTTTCCCTTTTTAAATTATTCTCCCAGTACCATCCAGCCAAAGACAGAAGAAAACCCCAACTCTCCCAACCCTCCCACTCCTGTGCTCCAACCCCTGGACAATGCTTCCTCCTATAGGCTGTTGTGTTAACTTTCAGCACAGCGTAGCACAGGCTACAGCAGTTGTAGCCTATTTATATAATGCCCTAAAGGTCAAGGAAAAGGATAAGCTTAATGCAGTTTTGACAACGCAGTCCATCATAGCACAGTTACGCTAGTGTCGTGGTTGTGAGGAAATCAATGATGGTGGACAGAGCTTGGCTAAATGCTCTCTAATGTGGCCGCAGAGGTGGTTGAGCCCAGCCCTGGGCTCTCCAGGCTTTAGAGCCAGACTAGAGGGCAACTGTATTGCCTGGGCTCAGCTCCTCCTTTTGCAACATCTTGCCTTTAGGTAGCTCGAGGCTTTGGGAGCTGGGGACGGGCAGGGCATGGGGTCTGGGCGTGATGGGAACATATTATTCACCATCCTCTTTGGGAATGTTTATCACCTGTGGAGTGACTGTCTACTGAAACATCCCAAGGAGTGAGCTGGGGATTATTGCCTTTTTTCATCTAGTGGCAGCTCTTTTTAATTGACCGGTGTCCTTCTAATGGGGATGGGTGTCCAAGGCAGCAGGACTCACCCACAGGACACTCCTGCGTCCCCACTGATGGCAGATATTTCGTCCACCAGCCCATGCACACAGGCTCTGCCGCTGGAGCGAGACATGCTGTCCCGTGTGAACCCTCCAAATGTGCAGTTCACCACTGACAAAGGTCTGAAGGGAGCCAGGATGGGCCCAAAACATCGGCTTCTCTCCCCTGTGGAGCTGTGAACCATGGAGGAGCTGTGGTTGCTCTCCTGCCTTCCCGCCCTGAGCACGAGCGGAGAGCAAAGGGGGATGAGACGGTCACAGCTCTGTCCCAGGGGTGGCTTCCACCCTGAGACCTCATAGCATGCTTCAGTGGTGCCATGTTTTCCATAGCACAGATCCTCTTTGCAAACCCGGGTACAGGTGACGGTAGAGAACACAGAGCCTCACCTCACCCAAGCCTGATCCCTCTTTTAATTCACCCTTTTCCCACCCAAACATTAGCAAAATGCCACCTAAGAGCTGTTTTACAAGTGGATTTAACTAGAACTGAAAAACCCCCAAAGCAATCCATTGAAAACACGAAAGCGTTTGTTCCCTGGCGTCTCCTGACTACTTGCCATCCTGTTTCCATCAAGCGCACAATGACAGCCGTGGTCATGCTACCGCTAGGACGGGTGACTCAGACCTCGCCCTCACTTTACCTGCTTGAAATGCTCGGCTCTCAGCCCTGCCATGTGTTTAGCTTTAATTACTGCCAGAAATGATGCCATGGCAATGCTAGGCAACCTGCATACTAGCAGTGCTGGAAGAATCCACTACAAATAATGACAATGTTTAGCATTTTCCATCAAAAAAATGCCAAAGTGTTTTCCAAACACAGGTCGGTGACCTCTTCTGCCCTTGCGAACGAGAAAGTGGGGTCAGCATCAGCAACTTCTCAAAGGTCCCCCAGAAAGTCTGCAGGACAGGTGGGAGAGGGCTCAGGAGATGGGCACCAAAGCTACCGGCATCTCTCCTGCATCTGCAACATACCCGCTCCACAGTTCTGGTGTTTTGTCTTTTTCTTATTACTTCCCTCCTTCTGAGCATCAAAAGCGTCATTCAGGCAGAAGCAAGTTGACACTCTCAATATTTCAGGGAGTTTGAGGAGAAACAGGCTCGATCGCATCCTCCTCCAGAGGAATGCATCAGGCGCCGGGCCAAAAGGCCAACCAACAGCTGTTAAGGCTGCAAAACTGTGGCTGAGGAAGCATGAAAAAATGCTGAATGGACATAAAATTGGAGGCAGGAATTTAAAGCAGCTCGCTGTAATTAGCCGGCAACACAACTGGCTGTAACATACGGCTTCGCCCTCCATCATCATTTTGCTAGTGGTCTAACTCCTGACATACCCTTGCTTTGTCCCCGTTCTGTGAACTCTTGCCTCCTCTCCCCCATCTCAGAGCGGTGCTCGCCTCCCTCATAAGCGTTAATCTCTGCTACAGTGACCACAACCCACATGGACAATCAAGGTCGCTGTCCTCATACTACAAATGAGGACCCATGTGACAGGGAGGTGAGCGGCTTGCCCACGGTCACACGAGGAGTGGCAATGGTGAAGAAGGAAACGTCTTGCGAAGGACCTAACTGAGGATTCAGAAATGTTGCAGTTCGGCACCGAGTGCTGCTTTTGAACAGTTCTTCTACTTTGAGCCTAAGAGAGCTTCACCAGCGAGATGTCCCTCAAAGCTGCTGCTCCGGCAAAAAAGTTTGGTGTGCATGACTCAGTATTTCCATTTTCTTGGAAAACTCCCAGACACCTCAGAAAATGGACTGGGGCCACCACCTGAGCCACAGGACTCTCCTCCTCCTCTCACCCTTTACCCTTCGTTACCTCTTCTGTCATAAAGCTCATGCCTTACTGCCAATAAAGGCTTGGCATCGCATCCGACCCACAGCAACGCCGATGGCAGCAAACTGGATTCAGAAAGCAAGGACAGAGGGGCCATCCCGCTGCAGAGGGGCACAGTTTATTGCCCTCTGGCACTGCACAGACCTACTGTCAGCAAACGGCAAAGCAGTTTCTGTTGAAGTTTAACGCTGGCTTGATGAGCAGAAGAAAAACCTTACGGAGGAAATGTTGAATATTTCATGTAAATGGCGAGCAATGAAACTCATTTTCCCATTAAGTAGTCTGAAGGTGGATGTTAACTTTTTGTTCAGCTGCTGTGCAAAAGGAGTGATTACTCAGTTGGGAAAGACCTTGGGTCACGGCTGGAGTATTTGCATTAGCCGCTGCACATCCATGCTCTCATCCGGCCATGTGGAGAAGAGAAACGGCCATCTCTCAAGTGCAGCAGGAACATGAAGGGGTTTTGCAAAAAGGAGCTGGCAGCGAGGGATGTGTGCTAGGACATGTACGTCCGGCAGGTCCAGAGCAGTTCCTGGGATCCTACGGCTCACCCCGGTGCTGCTGTTGTCATTAATGTGGCGTAGCTCCTGGGTCCTGGCCCTGGGTCCCCGGGCGGCTGAGCACAGGATCTGCCTCATACACTCCATGAGCATCCGATTAAAAACTGCCAGTGGCCAACAGCTGGACTCCGTGTTTATTCCAGTGGCAACTACAGGGACGAGGAGAGCAGCTGCAATATGGCCAAGGCGGGAACAATGCAAGCCTGCACGAGAGGGATGTCCGCATGGAGTTGGGAAGTTGGACGGTCAGGGGGGCTGGTGTCCTCCATCATGCAGAGATGGTCCTGAAGGCACCACCGAGCTGAGGGCATTGCAGAATACTTGACCTGCATGGAGTAGAAGTGGGGTTTTAATTGCAGGAGAACACTCAGATGCTGTCATTGTCCCTTAAAGCACAGCTGTATTATGGAGGGGAGTTCGGCAGCGAGGTCTGCTGGCACAGCCTTGGCCCAGCCTGCTGCCACCAGCAGCCCCGGAGAAGCCTGGGTGTGTGGTCTCCACCAGGTCCAGCATTTCAGAGCAAGGGCAGGGATAAAAGCTCAGTCTCTAGAGGAAAGCTGGCGGGTGGCAGCTTCAAGCCAAACAAAGCAAGTTAAATATTGAGAGTGTGTCTTCAAACGGCGGGACCCTCGCCAGAGGGTAGCGTGGAGGCTGAAAACGCATTTGGTTTCGGAGCACGACATGAGGATTTCGTGGGAGAAGGATCCACTGCAGCTATGATGTGAGAAGAGGCTGTCAGCTGCTCAGGAAATCCTTAAACCGGAGCCCACCAGCGGTTTTCTTTGGGTGGACCGGGAAATCACCACATACTTGCCCTGTTCTTTTGCCTTCCCTTGGGCAAATAGCCCTGGCCAGTGTTGGAGACAGGCTACTGGGCTGTATATTTTGAGGCTTATTTAGAGATG
>NW_010516205.1:12776-19923 GCF_000687285.1 Phaethon lepturus
GAGGGGACTGACAGCCCTGATCTCTTCTGGCTCCAGTTTAAATTCTTGTGGGTGCAATGTATCTGCCGCTGTTCCGGCAGTTGCCTGACCAAGTGTCTCCGCACTGCTCTCCCAACCTGCTTCAGGGCTGAATAAAATTCTCTGGGTCAGTAACAGGCTCCGAGCACCCAGGCAGCCTGTGTCTTAGCTGCAAGGGGCACCAGCTTCCAGAAGAGTGGGGGAAAGGAGCTGTGGAGGAGCAGTTACACCTCCACGCTTCTTGCACTGGCTCTCAGGGGTGTCTTTGGCTCCATTAGTGTTATGTTAATGACATTAAGAACTGGTTGTTTTCTTCTGCAGAAGACAGCTGCCGCCACGTGGGTAAGATGACGTGTGCTTGCAGACCACTGACGAAAGCATCCTCGGGCCAGGAGCCGCCTGGAGGAATAGAAAATTCAGTTTTAAATCCAGCTTGTTCGTAACAGCGTTTTGAAGGGGCTTTCCTGGCAGAGGACTAGGATCTGTGTCCCACCCTCTGTTGCTGCAGGTTTTGCAGATGGGAATTCAGTGCCGATGCGCGGTTTATCTTCCAAAGAGATATTGCACAAGTAGGATCTCGGCATCCCACTCCGCGTGCAGCCCTGGACTCTGGCTGGCCGTGCACCCAGGCACCCATCCAGGGCATCGTCTGCCATGAAGGGTGCCCAGTGCTGCCCCAGGGAAGAGAAGTGCTGAGGGTTGGGTGGAAGGAGAGGTTTAGATTGGATATCAGGAAAAATTTCTTCACCGAGAGGGTGGTCAGGCATTGGAACAGGCTGCCCAGGGAGGTGGTGGAGTCGCCATCTCTGGAAGTGTTCAAAAAACGTGTGGATGTGGCACTTCAGGACACGGTTTAGGGGACACGGTGGTGCTGGATTAATGGTTGGACTTGATGATCCTGAAGGTCCTTTCCAACCTTAGTGATTCTGTGATTCTATCCGGAAAGACACAAGGCAGATTCTCCCCAGCTCCCCTTGAGGTCATCCATGTAGGTCTTGCAGGTCACGGGAGACATTTAGGACCTATGAATCTGTCTCCTAAGATGGTCCAGAGGTGGGTAGATGTGTCCCCTCTTGCTATTATAGGTCCCTGAGGTGGGGAAGAAACCGCTCACTGTCAGATCTGCTACCGGCTCTCATTTTGCTGGGTGCAGAGTGCGTTGAGCACATGGCTGCCGTCATCTCCACTCCCTGCTTGGACTCACTCGGTTTATTGCTTGTGTTTACTCGAGGGGGAAAAAAAAAAAACCACAGAAGAAGTGGGTCCATAAACTAAAGACAGGCTTATTTGTCCTGCCACCGGTGGCACTCAATAGCAGTGATACAGCACTCGCCATGCTGGAGATAAATCAGGAGGAAAGGGAAGACAGCGAGGGCTTGCAGGGAAATAAGGCACCAAGAGTTAACAGGGGTGTTTGGAGACCAGGAGCATGCAGAGGCTTTTAGTGTCTCCCAGCAGAGCTGGGCAGCACCCTCTAGTGGGATCTCTGCCGTGGCCGGCTCTCCACAAAGCATCCCCTAAAAACACACACCCACCAAGGGAGGATGAGTATTTGCAACTCTTTCACCCACTGGTGACTTGAGAGTCCACTCAAGAACTCACCAGGGTCTGCTCTGGTGAAGGTCCCTTCGGCATCAAGACCTTGTCCGGAGAGGTGAGGGACAGCAGTGGAGATGTCAAATGAGCCGGTCTATGGATCACAGAGCAAAAATAAGTTCCCCACGCTGCCCCAGACGCATCCCCCAGCCCTCCTGCGCCTCTGCTCTCCATGAGGTGGTGGGCGACAGGGCGAGAGACCAGAGCAGAGCACCCCGGGACTGCTCTGGGGCCGAAAGAGCCCCCCGAGCAGCCGCGGTGGGGCCAGGGCTAATCCTCCGGGCAGAGCGGGGGGTTGGCCACATTGCCTCCAGGACAGAAGTTCCCAAATTCTGCACCCCTGTGTGTGTTTCCCTTCTGACCGCAAAGCAAGAAACGTGGAGGAATCAAAAATCAACCTACAGGAATTTGCCATTAAAGAACACGGGGCGAAATACCTCCCCACTCCTCCCCATAACAAACCAGTGCCTCGCTTGGCCTGGGTTATTTTCTGGATGGGCAGCAAATGCTGGGTGCTGTACTAACACCACGGTGCTCTTATTTTCCTGCGCTAGAGCAGCACGTCCATCAACGTCATCTTCCAGAGAAGAGGCTGTCCATGCCTGGGTCACGGCCGCCGGCCCCGGCCCTCTTGGGTTATCTTTAGGTACCTTCAGACTGGTTTTTGTAATCCGTGGAGCCATTTGTCCGACTCGAATCCTGAGGCAGCGAGTTCCTCAGGGCAATTATACGTGGCCTAAAAAGATGTTGCTTTGTGTCTTCTCATGCCTTGCCTCTTCATTCGCAGAGTGGCCTTTTGTTCCCAGGCTGCAGTGCTGAGCGTTGCCGCCACACCGACCAACAAATAACTTCTGGAGAATCTATGGGATATAGGATAGAACAAATGGCTTCTCTTAAAATATTTTCTTTCTTTCATAAATCTTGATTATGCTGCTGCATCCTTTCCGGACATATGAAACTGCTCTGAACCCAGCTAAAAATGCTGGTTCGGTGTTTTTTTTTTTTCTTGAGCCCCACAGGTAATTCCTCTGGTGGGGAAGACGACGGGGCAAAGCTGCACCAGGCGCGTGGCGTGTTTGCAGGGCCAGAGCAGCTGGCTGTGCAGAGACCTGCTTTTTTGGGTCTGGACCCTGCTTTTTTGGGTCTGGACGCCCGCATCCCACTCGGACACCGCAGCCATCCTCTTGGGGGGCAGAGACGGAGTACGAGGGAGGCACGGCCGTGCCTCCTGTCTCCTCTCTTCCCACGTTGGGCTGAGAGGGAAGCTAGTTCGTGACCCGGCTCCCAGTGTCTCGCCGGCTGCAGGCTATTACTCCGCAGCGTGTTGCAGCCTGCAAGAAAGCCACCACGAGTGTGAGCCCCTCTACAGTCCTGGTCCCAATCCAGGACCTGGAGAGAGCAGCAGAAAGAGGTGGAAAAGTTAGAAAGTTGGTAAATCTGAGAACACCAGCTGAAGTTAACGGGAGCCTTTGCACCGACCCCCGTTTGGGCTTTTGGAGTGACATTAAATCTCAGAGCTTGCTGCAGCGTGGTTTCATCCAGCAGAGCCTGGGGGAGGTCATTTCTCGGTCTTTCTATTTGTTTTACCAGTCTCACCCCAGAAAATGGAGAGGGAGCATTCTTAGATGCCGAACGCAGCTCGCTGCCAGCTGTGCTCAACTGTGAATGGGGATGGAAGAGGGGAAAAAACAGTTTTCTTATTGATCTGGTTCCAGCACAGAGCCTGGATTTATCTTCGTGTTCAGGAAAGCAAACAGAGAGCTAAAGACAAACAGCCACCTTGATTTACCAGTGAGATTAAGAGCATGTTAGCAGAACAAGGAAGAGTCTTCATGAAAAATGAAAGAAGAGCAGGCAGGTGGAAAGAGCAGTGAAGATGAAACTCAATGAGTGATCTAGGGCATGTAAGAAAACCATCAGCCCAGCAAAAATGCGAGAAGAGAGCACAGGAGGTGAAAACAGTGGGGGAAAACGAGGCATTATGTTTTATTCATCATACTGTTTTAGGTTTAAACGGCATCGTCTTACTAAGAAGACGGATAGACGCGGGCATGCCTGCCTGTACGAGGCACTCACTGCAGTCACCGCAGCCCGGCAGGTCAGGAGCGAATGAAGGCCAGCAGGCAAGTGGCAAAGAGCTTGTCCGAGGCCACGGAGGCTACCGCGCGCTGGGTCTTGCCCGTATACCTAAAACCCGCACGCACACGTGCCTGCACCATCCCCAGCAGCTTGCAGCTTCGCGGCAGAAGGAAGCAATGAACAACCTTGTCCAAATTAACTTGGGAGGTCCGGGGCATGTTGAGAGCCAAGGGTCAGCCTCCTGTGCAGCAGGGCAGGTGCCCCTGGCCAAGCGACGAGAGCCAGGGACGTCAAAGCATCAGACTCTTGCAGGGGACCCTTTACCTCATTTGCTCCTCCCGTCTTCTCCCTCTCACTTCCAGATCCGAAGAGAAGACGGCTACCACGCTTACAAGGCAGAGCCCTGTGAAGCTGAGGGAGCCCAGCTCTGCAGCTGCCTCTGCAATTTTAATTCCTCCTACTCCATGTACGTGCTTCAACGGGGGCTTTGAGAGCATCTTCGGTGCTTTAGCGTTGACATCTGGTACCTGGCAGAGCCTCAGCCAGACACTGCCTGGAGCACACGCGCGATGCTCTCGAGCGCTGGGAGGAGGCAGGAGCAGTGTTACCCCGCTGGTCATCTGCGACTGCAGTAGACATCGAAGAAATTAAGGATGTGAGTCTCTTGAAACTCCCATGGTTTGGTCCTGGGGAGAGGAAAGGAAAAAAGGGGAAGTCGTCAAGTAAATCGTTTGTTCAGCTCCCATCTTTCCTCTACGTTGTAAGTCATCTCTCAACCTTCAGGCAACTCCTTTCTTGCCTTTGCCTTGCCCTAATCTGTCACCTGGCTTACTGGGAAAATTCCCAGTTTGCCAGTGCTAAGCCATTCCCCGCTCTTCTCTGGCACGTGTGCCGAGTGGGTATATCCCGCGCTGCTGCTGGTGCAAGGCAAAGAGGAATTTTTTCTTCATGTGCAGCAAGGAGGCTGAAGAAAATCCAGAGTAGGAGCAAGGAGAAAGACTGGGACGTCTGTTCATTTTTGGAGCAGCAGTGCCCATGCATGTCTGATCATCTAATGGTCCAGAGCAAGTCTCCTTCCTGAGAAGTCCTGGTTGCCACCTCTTTTTTAGGGGCAATGGCAGAACCTGCCCATTAAACATTGAAATGGTTGGGTATTCGGGGAATGCAGGCTGGTTAAGCACCGAAAATAAGGTTTGACATCAAACGATGACTGCAAGTCCCTGCAGCAGAAAATTCAATAGCTTAAATTCTCTGCTGTGCCCTGCCGTAAAACCAGCTTTCTGTTCCCTGTTTTGGGAAGAAGGAGAAAAGCAAACTACTGCAGATTGGTAATCTCGGCCAGGGAATGGCAATCAGACACTCCAAATTCTGTATGGTTTTGATTCCTTCAGCCTGAATGTTAGAATAATCAAGTTATTTCTGCATTTGGGATCGGGTGGAAAAATTAACGCACGCTGTATTTCCCCACTTGTATTTCCCTTTTCTACACTAGCTCATTTATATGTGCAATTTCCTAATTTCTCTTTGCATGAAAACTCTTTAAAACACCCCTCTATTTTTAATGGTCATTCATTAGGATTATGAGTTTGCAGCAATTGAGATTAATTGGTCGTTCGCACCGCTCTTACAGCTGCTTCATCCTGTTGGCAGATGCGGGCAGGGAAACGCACGCCGGCAACCGCTGGCTTTTTCAAGGTTTCTTTGGTCTTGTTTCTCCCCCAGCCTTCAGAAGGCTAGATGTACCCTCTGCTTAAAATAAAAGCTTCGATTCCCCAGTGTCTACACCAGCCCTGAGACTCAAGGGAAACGGTCCAGGAGAATGATGGGTCTGGGCGCTGGTGCCTGAGACCGCAGCGCTGCGGAGCAGCTTTCTGCCAGCTCCCGGGACTGCCTGGGTACAGCCAGGAATCCCGGAGTAACACCTTCTCTGCTGTTTTATTCTTGAAATTTTTATTTTTTTTTTTTTTTCAACCAAGCAGGATGGTCTTAAAAATCCCTCCCTGCTCCCAGTGGAACTGGGGCTCGTGTGCCAGGCTGGCGCCTGGATGAGTTATTCTCCTCAACCGTGTTTGTGCAAGGGAGGCATTTCCCCCCTTGCGCTCCCCGCGACGCCCGTGAATGAAAATGAAGGCGTGCGCAGCCGGCTGGAAGAGAAGAATATCCGCTCTGCGAGCGAGAAGAGGTTAAGAAGACCGAGTTTATGGAAAAAATATGACGCCATGAATGGAAGCCCTGGCCTAGCATCTTTACTGTCTCGCAGTAAACGATGCTGTGTTAATGCAGTCCTGCTGTGCGGCGCGATCGTATTTTTCTCTTCCCCAATGCTTGCCCCTTCTAATTTACCCTCCAGAGTGCACATAATGCCCTCGAAGCTCACAAATTAAATAAGTCGCTTTTCCAAGGCACCAAACACAGCTACAGCTTTCCGTGGCCGTGTCTGGCACCCAGACCTAACACCAGGGCCTTGGAGTCTACACAACCTCACTGACCCAACCAGCGTTGAGTCATGGCCCCACTGTAATGTGCTGGAGAAGGAGGGATGACCACAGCTCGCTGTGGGCTGTGGCTCGCAGTGTCCCCTGTCCCCGTCAACACCTGGCAAATGAATAGTTCAGTTAAATCATTGCCATTTCCCAGTGACTGTTGCTTTTTAATCCCCTGTTCTGCCAGTTTAGACTCACGCCGAGGCAGAGAAGTATGGCCTGGGTCATACTGGGTCAATGCCACCAAAACACGTAAGCTGGTGCAGCGGTTTGGGGTAGAGCTTCTCAGTGAATGATCGGGATTGCTCGGTGGGAACCCGGCACATGCAGGGCTGAAGAACCTGATTCTGAAGCTAAATACGAAGGCAATGTGCTGGCTGTACCAGAGATGGGTTTGTCTGCCTTCTTCCTGGCTAAGGTCACCCGGCATAATTCAGCTCCAGGCACGTGGTTCCCAGGCACCAGCTGAAAGCCAGATTGCCTTTGTTACCCTTCAAAGGTGTCCATAGTTCCAGCCCCAGATACATTCAAGACTGAGATTTCTGCACCGGTCCGTTTTGGAAGCCAAGGCTGAAGCCCACCTGAGCTGGGACCAGAGCATTCCCTCCTCGGGCTATGACCGTGAAACTTCCAGGAACTAGGCAAACATAGAGCTCTCATTTCCCCTAAAATATTTCCACAAAAAGAGTATATCAGGCTTCCTCCCCAGCTGAGGGCCACCAAGGATGGATGGAAGAACCAACCCTTCCGCCTAGGCCATGAGAGTGATCCTTAAGGCATCAATGACAGCTACTGCCCTGCTGTCCCACAGCTAGACCTTGAGGCTGGCCCTCCACGCCACTCTCCAAATCCTCATTCCTAGCTCCTGACTCTGTCTCCTCTCCGGATTATTGCTCTTGGCTCCAGCACGGACCTCAGTTATTTGCAGGATGGCGCTGGCACCAATGCCTATGGTCCTTCGGCTTCAGCAG
>NW_010516205.1:19954-20495 GCF_000687285.1 Phaethon lepturus
AAGTGTATCCCAAAGCACGAGTCTTCCTTTATGCTTAAAGCTAAATTACGTGTCACAATTATGCGCCTCGCTTAATGAGGGCACGTAATGTGCCATTAGCATCCCGCCCGACTCCTAAATCTCCTGGAGGTTTCTGAGCCCCTTTGTTAAAGGAGGAGGGTTGGGGAGACGGCGTCTGACTAGAGGCTGAACCACGGTTCTCCCTTCAGCACTTTGACTATTTTTAACGAAACAAGGAGGAAATGGAGGGTAACTTTGCCTTGCTTTGCTTTTCGTTCAAAACCTGCTTCATCGCCAGCCGCTCGGATGCTCTGCTTGCTCTCAGCCGCCCCTGGTCTCTGCAGCACGTGCACGAGGGGTTTCCTGCCCTGGCCTCAGGCCGGCAGCTCATGGGCTTCACTCAGGTTCTTCAGGCTTCCTGTTTTTCTCTTAAAGCTTTCATTTTACCAGCAAACTGTTTCCTGTTCTCAGGCGTCTCGCGACTGAAATCTCACAGTTTATCCTCAGCGAGACGTGGCTGGGGGAGTCTCCGAACGCTCTT
>NW_010516205.1:20510-24654 GCF_000687285.1 Phaethon lepturus
TTGGCTAACGCGCTCCTTCTTCCCTTGGCTAAGGCATCCTCCTCCTGCCTGGGTGGGTGATGTGCACCTCTGTGGACGTTTCAGGAAGGTTTCGCCGGGGTCTTTAAGCCTTACGGGATGTGTCTAGAAAGCGGGGAGGGGGGGTTAGCTGGCTCCGCTACGGGCGGCTTTTCGATTGCTTTCGCGGCAGGTATTGCGCTTTCCGCATCAGCTCACCAGGGAGCAGCCAGCCCTCTGCTACTTCGGCTTTCCACCATTTTCCTCTCGCTCAAGTGCTGCTATTGGGTCTTTTTTTTTTTTTTTTTTTTTTTTGTCACAGCCATGGTAGAGAAAGTTTAAATAATCGTGGATGTGATTTCAAGCTCGTCAGCGACGTGGCTGAGCTGAGAGCCCCGTCACGATGGGGAGGGACCTGTTCAAGGCTTCACTTTTTCCGGCTCATTGCAGAGCAACCGGTAGATTTCAAAAACAGTGAATTTCTCTTAGAAAACGTTCCAAGCGCGTGTTCTAAATGTCATTATTTTCCTACAGCCTATATTTTTTGTTTACGCTTAATTCTTACTAAAATATTTGTATTAAATGCAACCTTCTAGTTGGAGCCACTTTGCCGATGGCCTCACCGCCCAGATCAGAGGCTGAGAGACAACTGCCGGTCGCGTTTGCGTGTTTTTACGTGACATCCAGGACATGAGCTGCCATTTCCTCCCAGACAGTCCTGGGCTTGCTTGACAGCGGGAATATATCCCCATGAGCCTTAGCTCTGACTAGGAAGCCGTGTGAGAACTCTCCATTAAGAATATTGTGGATCAAAAAAAAAAAAAAAGCTGTTTTAGCGTTCTGGCTAAATGCTGCTCAGGTGTTTTAAACAAATCCTTCCCTTCTGGCGTTGGGTTGACCCGAATACTGATTCAGGTCTCAAGTGCTGTCAATCAGTACTTGAGTACGAATCAATACTGATTCAGTGCTCAAGACACTATGCTGGGTTGGAACCAAAAAGAGCGGGGTTTTTTTGGAAGAAATTCAGAGAGTTTTATCGTGGCCTTATTGGGCTGGATGCAACTGGTGTGTCCTGCTTGCATTGGGCAGGAATTCAGAGCAGCTGGTCATAAAAGGCCCTTCTGGCCTCACGCCTGCAACCGTTACTTAATGCTCGTGCTGTCTGCGAGGCAACGGGGACGCAACCAGCGTGGTGGGAGTGCATTTTCCTGGTGCGCCCGGAGCTCGCGTAGGGACCGTCTCTCCAGCCTGTTGGTGTTTCACATGCGGTGCTGCGCAAGCAAATTTAATTTAAGATTAAATGGAGGACGTCTTCATCTGAAGATGCGCCACGTCAGTACAGGATGTCAAGAACCGGCAACAAGCACACAAGTTCCCTCTTGAATGTCGGACTATCTTTAGCTGGCTAGAGAGCACTGGGGTCTGCAGGGTTGCTCCCTCCGCCAACGTAAAATTATTTTTTTCTACCATTTGCATCAAATCTGTCATTAGAGGTCAGCAACAAACCATTCTAACATGACACAGCGAGCGTTACAGCCTCATCCTGTCTCTCCGTAGTTTTGGTGGAAGTTTTAAGAGTACCCAGACATTTCAGGAGTACGTAGCTATTTGATTAGGATCCAGAGGTGCAAGTGCTTTGGGAAATTTTTCATCTCCTTCGGTCTACGCTTTTCTAGTTGCACCATCATTCCTGAGAAGTTGTTAGCAGAGATTTTTTTTTTTACAGACTTGCCTGCCAATGAACTGCTAGACAGCGTAGTCACCTACTACAGGATTAATTTCTGGCAGCCTTAGCCATAGCGTTTGACGTAAAGGATATGCTTCCACTCCCTCTGTAGTCAATGGAAGGCAGGAGGAATATCTCCAAGGAATGATGTAGCCACCCTATAAGTAGCACCTAAAATACACAAGTTACCCCTGGAACCGTCCATGTCCACTTTCTGGAGATATCTAGCTCATATGGGAGATCTAAATTCTAATAGCCTGAACGATGTACAGTGAGTGCCTCCCAGACGAACCAAGAGGTGACTGTAAGCTAATTGGCACTGGAATTGATTTTTGATGGGATGTGTTAGTGTGGGTATCAGTCCAACAATGCAGCGCTCTCAGAGGCCGTTGTGGGGCCGGCAATGTGGCATGTAACTATCATAAATCTTATTGCGCTAGAGTGCCCTGTTCCTGTCGCGTTTGGGTCTTGCTGAAATATTGTTTGTGCCTTGTGTAGAGCACAATGGCCTGGTTTAAAACTCATTGAAGTTCTTGGGAATCCCTCCACTGACTTCACAGTACTCCGGATTACACCCTGGAGCGCACTTCCCCTATGTAAATACTCAACGAAGAGAAAAGCTCGTAGAAACCCTGTAGCATCTCTCCATAGAGCCACAACGCGAAATCAGCGTCTGTGTGTCCATCTGTACCTGTCCACTCGCACCGAACTCTTGTGTACTAGGCTAACAATGATATTGTGGGCTGTTTTTTTTTTTTCCTGTCTCTCGTCCTCAGTGGACACCTTTAGGCCAATGCAGTCGTTGCTGGTGAAGGTCCAGGTAGACTGAGGAGAGCAGCACAAGATAGCCTACAAGTGGCCTTTGGCAGAGCTGAAGCTGGTAGAAGCCAAGACTCTCAATCAGGTAGGACTGGTTTTCCTTCTGTGGCAAAGGGCAGAACTGATCATGGGGGAGAGATATGAATATGAAGCTAGAGAGACACAGGCCAGGATCTATAGGGGGATTCGGGTCCTCTGGAGCTCAACTCGTATGTTTAGATGGTAGGAAGAGCAGTGGAGTGTGTGTGACTTCTAATACAGGACTGAACCAGCCTGAATGACGCTAATTTTGAGGAAACAACCACCATTAAAAAAAATGTAAAAGCCCTCTGCCTTCCCTCAGAGCTGTTTCCCAGAGTACGGTGAACGGAGGTCCCTCCCTGGATGGTTCCTCCATCCCACATCAGTGCTTTTGGACTTCCTGTTTCCCTCATCTCTTCCGGGGAGATGCCTGTGCCCAGGATGCTGAGGCTGGAGTGATTTCCTCCCTCCTCGGTTCTAAGTTAGCAAACGTCAGGCCTGGCAAATACCCGAGCAAGGTGAGCCGTGAGTGGGTGACGGCTGCATGGACACCGCTTCCAACAAAATCAGTGGGCAAAGTCTCTTCCTTCCTCCTCCTCCTCTCCTCCGCAGAGGACCTCCTGAAGCTCTTTGCAGCAACCCTCAGAGGCTGGGGAGCTGGGCTGCAAAACACTGCTTTTGTCAGGTCTCCAGCTTTTGCAGAACACATCGCCAGGCCCATCTGTCGATCCATGTTGACAAAGCTTCTTGATAGACATTTGCATAGGGTATTTAAAGATTAAATGGAGGCATTTACTGAAAGAGGGATTATAGAGAGCTGGAGTCAGTGCGAGTCTGCGCTTTTAGGGTGACATTCAGGTTTTTGGGGAAAGAAAGCACGGACGAGATAGATACTCCCTTTCTGCTGCTGGGGCTGGCAGAATGTCATTAAAGTTGTTATAATTAGTTTGTTTTATTAATGTGAATGTTCCAGGGGCTTTGGCAAGGTGCCTGGGTTTTCACAAGCATAGAAATAAATGAGAAAAAGAACAGCTTTCCAGTTCTACATCCAGGACAAATAAAGTACATCTGCACAGCGTGTCTGAAAAGAAAATCACCGCTGCAGGTTTGCAGGACGTCTTGATCCTATGGGTAGAACTGAATTGATACCGCACCGTCTTACGTTATCCTGTACACAAGGAAAGACGTGCTTTCATCCTGCCTGAGCTTCCTGCTCACAGGTGACCCTGGCTCCACCAAGTCTTCCAAACTGCTTTGGTTCCTGAGGAGCTAGGACTAGAAGATACCTCCAGGATGTTCAGTCCTTGTTTTTCAGTGCTTTTACCATGCCTATGATATTTTGCCAAGTGCCATGAACATACCTCTCAAATCCTACCCACTTGGCCGTTAACTAGAGGAATCGCCTGCTGAGTGTGTGTGGTGTGGGACGTGGCATCTAATTGATGTAGCAATTAATTGCTGACATCTAGGCAAGCCTGGATTTCGATCTGCAGTTCGATAAGTTTTACCAGTGGACCGCTAGCAGCTTTGACGAGAAGAAAACCTTTATCAGATACTTGTGGAAGCTGAACCCCCAACTCC
>NW_010516205.1:24685-31167 GCF_000687285.1 Phaethon lepturus
GCTCTATCACATTTGTGAACGTCCCCTCCTGTGCAGCGGAAGGTAATTAGTCTCCTTGTCACACACAGAGTGGTTTGGGCTTTTTGCATCATCACTATCATTGCTTTAGGAACGGGAGGTGAATAAATTTCAAACAGTGAACGCGGATGATGGGAGAGGCTGAGGTGGATACCAGTCAGAGGGGAGCGGGAGGATCCAAGTGTTGTGTATCTGGAGGCACAGCCACCTGATTTATCTACGGACCCTTGCCACAGAGACACAGTGCTAGGCTGGGAAGAAAAACAGATGAACAGTTTATCTCATGTCCAGGGATGCTCTCTGCACTCTGGGTTGGGGAAGGTGAGCAGTAAAACGGTGGTAATGTCAGGCCAGGGAGAGACAGGCTGCCTGCCTGGTGATATTCCCCAGCAGTGCATCAAGAAATACAGATATATATGGATAAAAAAATATCGTTGACTCTACAACACATGACTATCAGTATATTTAATCAGAAGAAGCCTGTTTGTCTCTGAAATTTGTCTCAGCTTTGTATAACAAACATATCAACATGCCCCAACACACAACCCTAGAGAGGTGAGCAAGTAGAAACACAGCCAGAGCTCAAATTAAATTCCAAGTGTCCATTTTGTCCCTCTTACAAAGCTGACCCTTTATCCCAGCCACACCTTCCTCTGCTCCATGCCGTGGTCTTATTCTAACTCATCAGCAGCCTGAGACCACTGGACTCATGTCACTTAGACCCACCGGGACCCCTGCGGCTAACATTAGCAGGGCTAGTAAAACGACGTAACTAGAAGGCTTTGGCCATCTCCACATCTCCTCCTGTCCATGCAGGGAGACAAAGGCCCCAGGAAGACAGGAAGGACGCTGTGGAGACTGAGATCAGGAGGAGCCCAGTACCTACCAGGAGATGACACCAAAGGAAGCCGCCGATGTGTTGAAGCTGATGGAGGAGTACAAGCCCCTCATGAACAACTCCGTGGCCTTTGCAGGGCAGCTAAGCAGGGATCTCCATGTGCTGGATGAGGTAAGGGGACCAAGGGCTGTGACTCCACCAGAGAGAAGGTGCCTGGCGCGTAGGGGCACTGGACTGAGTCTCCGGGTGTCGGCAGCTCTTTCATTTGCTGGGGGCACTTGATCTGGGGGCAAGCTGTCTCGGCGGTGTGCTGCTTGCAAGTCCGGAGGACACTGCGGCTCCGCTCTCGAGGGTCCGCGGTTGTCCCCCTGCACACGCTGCTGGGGCTGCCTGCCCCTTGCAGGGGCTGAACGAGGAGCTGCAGACTGACAGAATGTCCGTCTCCGCTGAGCTTGACCGCCCTGAGACATTGGCTTGGGTGTTGTCTCCCCGATGAACACGGTCACCGACCAACTCGGGGCAGATAAAGCCCGCTGTCAGTTTTGCAAAGGGTTAAAACAAGACAGTGGCACGGACCCAGCTGTGGGGAAGGATCCGTAGCCCAGCCGCACCCCGACTGTGAGGGGTTATAATTTATAATTTCTGGGGGCAACCCGGGGATGGGTAAGCTCTAACCGCGGGGCGAAACGAAGTGGGGTGCTCTGGGGCTGGCTGAGGGAGTTGGATGAGAGTGGGGAGCTCCGGGATCTGCTTTGCACTGCGCAGAAGGTCTCTGCGTCCCACGCAGCGTGAATTAGGACCCTCATTTCTCTAGTCACCAGTGCAGAAGAAATTCGCCTTAGGGCGTTGCCGCTGGCCCTTACTGCTAGGTCTACGGGCTGTGCCTCCAGCCAGGTCAGCGGCGACCTTGGGCAATCCCACAGCCTTAACCACGTCTGGAAACTATTTACGGGAACGGTTCCAAGGGGAAACCGTGGTGACGATGCCCACGCTGTGTGTCTTCCCCTCTCTGTCTGCACGGGGCCGGGTGTCCCACAGGGGTGGTTAGCCTGCCAGACCCCTCGGGAGCTCCTCGGGCTCCTGCCAGACCCACGGCCAGGTCTGCAGTCCGTGGTCCAGCGTGGCCATCCACAAGCAGGACACGCAAAAGCCATGGGGATGGGTCCCGCCACGTTGCCATGGGGGCTATCAATCACAGACACATCAAAAATTCCTGTTATTTCTTTTTTTGTTTGGTTGTTTTTTTTAAACTTGAGCACAAGCACATTAGTTACCTCGGGAAGGGGAGAACAGATAAAAGCTGGGTAGGAAGGGTAAAGGCTGCTGAGTAGGGAGGGAAGGGATAAAAGCACATATAAAAAGTGGGGGGTGGTAAAGAGCAGAAAGGGTGGTCTGCCAGACAGTGATGCCTAGAAGAAAAGGAAAGGGCCAACAATGATCCCTAGAGAAGGAAAAGCAGCAGCTGGGGAGAAAAAAAAAAAAAAAAAGAGAAAGAAAAAAAGAAACAGAGCTGGAAAGAGATAAATAGTAGAAGACAAACTGTAGTAGGAAGGACCAATGGAGAAGGCACACGTTATTTTCAGACTGGTGAGCTTTATTTACTGTATTAGAGTTGCTGTATTTTATTGCATTTCTGCAGAGGATAACTTCTTTCTTTGAGTGCTGGAGGAAAATAATGCGATGATAGCTGCTTCGAGCATTTATCTTACACTAATGTATCTGGCGCTAGGACTTTATGGGTAGGTAACTGAAGAACAAAGGGAAAAAAATAAGCCAAAGGAAATATCCTAAAACATACGAAAACCCACAAACCCTAAATCCAACCCCCTTTTTCTCCCATATTTGCTGTATTCCCAGTCGGTGTTTATATATGACTTATTACACTTGGAAACTTAGTGGTTGTTCTAGAAGACCAAACTCCCGAGGTCCGCTCCCGCTTGCTCTCGGCGAGCCGTGCAGGCGCTGCGACTCTGTTTCCCAGCTGTAAAATACCCTACGCGAGCAACTAACGAATCTCCGTTAAGTTCTTTGAGACGAAAAGCGCTGTCGAATACATTATTTTAATGCCCTCTAATGAATAAATGTCACTTATTGCTAATAGAAATTAATTAATGAGGTGCTTCTATTTCTAAGGTCTAACCGATGATATTAAGTGCTGTTAATACCAGCAAGTTGGACTAGCACATGCATGTATTTAATCGTTTTCGCTCCGCATCCCAGTGATAACACCTTGTCCTCCTTTTACAACACTAATCACCTTCCGCTGACCCATCCCTTCTGGGGGTCGCGAAACACGGCACCAACGGCAAGAAAGCGCTTGTTGGCGTCGGAGGGAGGGTGCTTTTGGAGATGGGTAGCTGCGTGCATGAGCAAGCCCCGCTTCAGAGCCGACCGCTGAGCCTGCTGGCAAGTGAAAGGGCTGCCTGGCTAGCAGCCGCCGGGCTCCCCGTGGGAAAGCTGCATCACTTTGCAGTGGGGTCTCTGCCTTTTGGTGGAGACGCTTGGCTGCGTTCGCTACGATGTCAGGCTTCTCTGCAGAATTTCTCTGACCTTTCCAGATCCCTTGTGAACCTGCCTACGTCCAAAGCCATTCCCCACAGTCCTTTCTCCCACATTTTCCCGAAAAGTCACAACATTTGTCACAGGAGAGTATCATCCATCGTTTGGAGGCGAGACCGAAGCCGGCCAGCCCCAGGTGTGTGCCGCAGAGCGGCTCTCACACCTTCCAGCAGCACCTCCAGCATCCTGCCCCGCACGTGCCACCTCCAGAGCTGGAGCTGCCAGCTCATCCTTACCCCGAGAGCAATGCAGGTGGAGCGTGAAGAAGGGAAATCCCTTAACACAGGGACTGTAGATGCCCAGCACCCACTGCGTGTGCTTTCTGACACGTTCCTAATTCGGAGCAACCAGAAGGTCCGAGCCACTTGGACTTGGGTTGACAAGACTTTGCTTCTCTTCCTCCTGTCATTTCCCACCAGGGCGTACCGGGGGTTGCAGATGCTTCTGCTGTTCTTCATTCAATAAAAAACAAACACGCCAGATAATTGATATCAGAAAAGACCAACTTCTTTAAAAGCTTTATTAACAGAGAGAAAAATAGCAGTCTGGAAGCCTCCCAGGCTTGCGTTTATTGATTGTTTTCTTTGATATCCCGCATGGTACACAGGCCCTGAAAACCATACAATTAACATTTGGAAGCAGAGCTTGTCAGCAGCGATTAACACACAGTTACATCTCTACGGCCCGTCAAAACAAATGCCCGAGACCTCCCTGGGCAAATTGTGCCTTCAGTTTCCATACGAGAGACATATATATGTGCATGTCTCATGCATGATTTAACCGTTTATTAATTCCACTGCCAGAGCAGCTCAGCCGGGTAACACGCTGGCAGCAGTGGCAATGCCCGGAGCTGTGCTAAACACACCGTGACAGGCACTTGGCATGGCCATGGTCTACATAAATGGGGTAGAGCCAGGCAGAAGTGGCCAGTTCCTCAAAGCTGGCGTGCTTCCTTACCAGTACCGTGGGACGGGCACCCAGGTCCTCAGGGGACTTCACCAGTTGTGGGGATTGAGTGTTGGAGACTCCCTGGGGAGTGTCCACCTGGGACTTTCCTAGAGCAGAGGGAAAAGTGGGAGAAGCAGAAGCCAGCAGGGCTCGGTACCCTCTCCAAACCTAAAAAGACTGTATTCTGCTCATGGTTGGACTTGCCTGGTGACTCCGCAGTTACCTCTGCCATGGCAGATGAAAGTCCTCTGAGCGTACATCTTGATCAGGGAAGGGTTTTGTTCTGTCCTGACGCTTGGGACTTGCAGATGGTTGCTGGTGTAGGCTTTAGTCCAGTGCAAAGATAAGACACTGACCTTGTGCAGGTAGCGATGCAGCACAGCTGCAATTATAACAGCATCTTGCACGTTACAATGGCACCCTCCCTTTGACTCGGGAGGGTGAAGGTCGGGATATTTGACTCTGAGATGGTGGTGATCAGTCCCTGGTAAGGTGCTGAAGCCCTCTGTTTCTCCATTTCACAGGCCAACCTTAGAGCCATTATCTCTTCTGAGAAGCAGGTGACACAGCTGATAAACTCCATTGATGAGGCCCTGGCAGAGGTGGACAGAGTGGAGGAGTCCTTGCAGATCTACAGTGAGTTACTGGGAAGCATGAAGCAGCAGATGGATCACATCCACCGGGAGAACTCCTTGCTACATCGCATCATTTCCAACAAGACAAGGCTGATGGATGAGATCCTCTTCCTCACGGTACATGGATTTGCAAAGACATAAATCTTTAGCCTGTTGACGCTATTAGAAAAAACTTTCAGTGAGCCTCAAAGGCTGCAGACCCTCTCTGCTCTAGAAATGAGGGACTTTGTTGTCTTGACATTACAAGGGCGGCCACACAGCTGGGATGGACTACAGGTAGAGCAGCAGCAGACATGATGTGCAGTACCCTCACGGTGGTCAAGGGGCTGTAAGAGGGGTCCCGGAAAATCCTTTCCATGGGCAAGATGAGCCTCAAGCAACGTAATGCCAAGGACCTTCCAAATGCAGCTCTGCAGCCTTTCACTTGGGGTGCTGTGGTCTGCCTTTCACTATCAGCTTTGGGACCTTCCTCTTACACGCTCAGAGGCTGCTGGGGCAGCACTTTTACCCTTGCACCCAAAGCACTAAGATCCTCGCAGCCTTGTGCCTGCAAATTCCCAGGCATCCCCACGTCTGGTTTTCTCCTGGGAAGCAACTGTCACTGAGGGTCGTTGCTTTCTTCCTCCCTTCACATCACAGATTTCAGTTTACGTCTTTGTACTAGGGAAAACCAGCTCTCGTTAGTAGATAATGGTCGTTGATCATTACCCAGGAATACGCACACGCAGTACTTAACGAGCAATTAGAGCCAGAGCATGCAGCACCCGCCCCTGGTCCCATCAGCACACAGGCAGAGCTGGGGACCTTGAGTGGGTCCTGAGGCAAACTATACATCTACCATGTATAAATATATGTATGAATTTATATATATATGTAATTCATATATATATGAATTTTCTTATACCATGAAAAACATCGTGGGGACTCGCTGTTGGCCTGGAGAGGCTGTTTGTCCAGGGACCCTCTTGCTTGTCTTCCCACGGGTAGGAGTTTCCCCATTCCTTCTCTCTCCTTTGCTTTCTTTTTTTCTTTTCTCCACACCCCGCCCCCTCCGCCCTTGAAGGTAACTTAGCTGTTAAGTCAATGTCTGCCATCAGCTGTGGGCTTTGTGCACAGCAGCGTGTCTCAGCACCCACGGTGGAACGGGGACCTTCTCTCTGCAGTACCTCACAGCCACGGAGACGCCGGCGCAGGGGCCAGTGCAGCCGCTGGAAAGACCCTTGATGACCTCTGGGAATATGGGAAAGCAAATTATTTACAAACATAACATACCACCCACGAAAGCACCGTGCCGTAACAGCAGAGCTAATCCTCCCGTCCACTGCCTGCGGTGACCTCTACGCCGTTGACCTTTTCATTTCCAAGTAACTCACGCCGCAGTTTCCTCGGCTTTTTCCATCTCCCCCCGCCCCGCTTTGCTGCCAGCAGCCATCCCAGAGGCGCTGACCCTTTGGAAGCTCATGCTGAAGTTTGCTGGGGCTTCC
>NW_010516205.1:31178-36706 GCF_000687285.1 Phaethon lepturus
ACCGCGGCAGTCGCCGCTCTGCAGACCGTTGTTTTTGGTGGGGATGGAGCAGCACGGTCTTCCTGACGGACACGTGCAGCACTGGGCTATTTCAAGCCAGCAGCCAGTCCAGATGGGATGCGAAGGGATGAGGAGCTGGGTGTGTTTCTACCTGTTCTTCTCTGGTTTTGTTTCCAGAGCCGCCTCGACCTCAGCGGGGAACACTGTGATGCCTTGAGCTCGGCAGATCTTTCCAGCCCCAGGGGAGTGGAAGCCTGCATTGCTGCAGCAGAGGCTTTGTCTGGCTGCATGAACATCCAGATACAGCCCGGTGAGTAGAGAGCAGAGATTTACGCCGCCGGCTCACCCGCAGCCTGTGCTGCACACCCAGCACCATTACATGCTGCCTGGGCAAGGCGGGTAAGAGATAGAACGCAGGCACGCATTTGGGAAGCTAAGCAGCAGCACAGACCCGGGGGGTCCTGGGGTGTGAGCTGCAGAGCTAAAAACACTATTTCCCTGCAGCGCACCCGGAGCTGCGAGCTGGGGGAAACAGGGTTGCCGCGTCGGCTTTCTTCTGGAGATATTGCCGGAGGTTTCAAAGCCTTCAGCAACTTCACCCAGCAGCGCAGCCAAGCAGGGCTGGGAAAGCCAACGTACCGTGGCCTCTGAACATCCATGGAGGAAAGTACCTGGGGGGGAATTGGCTCCATTCCTAGAAAAATGCAATTCGTGCTGCAAAACGGCCAAGCCGGGGCATCCACACACCACAGGCAGGGCTGCAAGCACCTCTCCTCAGGCATCAGCTGGTCCAGTTTACGTTAAAGTTGAAGCAAATTTATGGCAAGCATCTCTACAGTTCCTCTAAATACCTGGATGTAAGGCACTGTTGTCTGCCATCTGCGTCCTGCACCCCTTACATTTCGGAAAGGAACTGGTGGAAAGATGCATTTAGAAATTGTGGTCTCTTGAGGCAACCCAACTGTCTGTACTTGAACATGGAAAAATGACCATTTGTTGTAGCAGTGTCTACTGTGGGTGGTGTTGGAGAGCCGTCGGTGTTCAGACACTCGATCCTGGCATGAAACCCCACGCTTTCCTTGTGAAGAGACTGGGCGTTTGTCCTCGGCCATGGTCTGACTGATGAATGCTTTGCAATTTTTTTTTTTTTTTTTTTTACTTTAAGCTCCCTCCCTGTCTCTATTTGCTTGGTACCACAGCAAATCTTTTTCCCTCTGCTGGCTTTTGGGTGGTAGTATTTCTCCCAGAACTTACTCCTTGAATCACAGAATCATTAAGGTTGGAAAAGACCTCCGAGATCATCAAGTCCAACCATTAACCCAACACCACCATGCCCACTAAACCATGTCCTGAAGTGCCATCTTATTTGCCAGTGTGCTGAGCGAGGTTCGGCTGCAGCCGTAACAGCCTGTGCCGCTCCATACCACAACACCCTCTCCTTTTTTTCCTCAAGGTTACCGGAAACTTCAGGCTGTTGCTGAACAGCTGATCATGTTTGAAACACTCAAGCAGAACTTCGAAAACTCTTTCATCCGTCACATTAAGAGCATCTTCAAGCTGCAGGTGGGCTTCGCTCTTCACGTGGCAGCTCAAAATCCTAGGAAATTTGAGTATTCTGGTAAAATAGTACCAGTGGTATAGGGGATGCTGCTGTAAAAGGATTCTCCAAATGTGTCTCCCCAGCGAGGTCTTCTCCCATACCTTCACCCTGCCGGTGTCCCCCCCAGCCCTCTGGTTAGTTTTGCAGGCATGCAGAAGAAATCCAGCACAATTCTGTGTCTATCAAAACTAGAGTTCAAACTGATCATGCGTGCTCTGCTTCACCCTTTAAATGTGCTTCTCAAACGTATTCAGAACTGGAAATTCAAGGGCAATTATGAAGGAACTGTTATCCAGGGCTTTTCAAGGCCGCGTTTTATTTGACTCTTTCAGCTGTTTCTGTTGCTTCAGGGTAATGCTGTCCCTGCTTTTGGTCAGCCCGCTGACGAGCTATCAGCACCGAGCCATGGACTCCACCATGAGGAACTGGTGCCCTATGCCCCGCTCATGGCCTGGCTGAGGAAGGCCAACCCCGTTACGTTCTGTGATCTTCTCAAGGTACGGCTGAAGTCCTGAACAAATACTGCAAGCCAACCACCATGAACAGATTAGTCAAACTGGTTAATTAGTGATGAGAGCTTGGTTTCACCAAACTCATACCTCCCATGAGCTTCCAGCCCTTCTAGGAGAGTGTCTGGCCACTTGGCTGCATGATGTTGGACCTCTGTGCTTGACAGAAAGCAGTCTGGGACTCGGTGGCAGACATTGTGCTGAAGGAAAATGTCTGAAATGCTAAAATTTGGTCTTTTTTGCTTTAATCTGGCCCTTTCATTACTAAGTGAGAGTGATAAGCTGAGAGTGATAAGCATTAAATGAATGTGGTTAATGTCGTATTTTATTCAACACTTAATTTAAGGGGTTCTAGGGAAGGAGCACCTTAAAGTCCTTGGCCTCCTCTGTTAATAGGGATGTTGTTAAGTAACTGAGACTGTTCTTTTTATACCACTCAGGCATGGTTTCTCTTTTTCATGCTGGTTTCTGCCTTTCCGAAGGTCTTACACACCAAAACCAATAAGTCTGTTTCAGTTGCTGTCTGCTGACTTGTTTTAAGTAGGCAGCTGAAGAAAAAGCTAGGAAATGGGCACTGTTCATAGAGAGATGAGATACACCAGGAATTTCTGTGTCTGTCTTGTCTTTCCAGGTCTATGCCCAGAACCTCAGCAGGCTCTATGACTGGGAAATCAAAGCCTTGTTCAAACAAGCCAAAACCTTGTTGTTAGGAAGAAGAAAAGGAAGTGAGTGATTCGCAAATACGACTTTCGTGCTGCTGAGCAGGGGTTTACTTGGAAGTAGGGAAGATGGCATCATCCTCTATCGCAGGTGCCTTCCCCAGATCTTGTACCATGAATTTACCGTCTCCTCTGTGGACTGGGGCTGCGGCTGGCAGCGCGCGACAAAGCTGACTCCGCTTTACAGCGGGCAGCGTCTGCGTGAGCCTTGGCTCCGTGTACGACCCAGTTGTGGTTGGCCGCTTCTCAGAGCTGTAGCTCTCGCGCGCATTCCCTCCGCAGGACCCACAGACGATGCGTGGGTGGCTGAGATCGTGTCCTGAGGAGTCATAAGAGAGGGGGAGGTGGGACTGCCTGGCTAATGCCTGGTCCATATTTCATGCAAGACCTGGGCACAGACTCCTCAGACACTCTTTTCTCTGTAAAGAGATGTCACCAAGCCCGTCCCTGGAGAGACGAGCGTATTCATAGCAAGATTTGTGAGAGCAGAATGATTTCACAGTGAGCTGACTGTGGGGCTGTGCTGTCCCAAGGTGATCATTTCAACAGAAATCGCTGCATCTGACTCAAAATATTCCAGTCAGGTGCTCCTGAAGATAAAAAGAGAAACTGATCTGTCTCCTCTGGAAGTTTTTGATTGCACAGGAGTAACATTTTCCTTCAGCAAAACAAAGCACTGTAATGGAAAGTTCCATGCCAGCTTGGCCTCGCTTGAATGTCAAAAACCGCTTCGCACGGTGTGCTTAGTCTATCGGAATGCTCGCTCGGCCTCTTCCAGCCCTGCACCTACTCCATCACTCGTGTCCGGATCCTGGCACCAGAGGACAAAGCCTAGCGTTTTGCTGCAGTGTCCCCCCTGCTCCGCGAGGAAGCCGGCGAGTCGCGCGAAGGCTGGGAGCAGGACGGTGCCGTGCCGGCAGGAGCGCGCCGGTCCGGGCTGCGCCGGCTGTGGCTGAAGAGAGGGACGCAGGAACGCTTCCTAGCTCTCCCTTCCCCTTCCCCCGGGAAAGGCGCTCAGCCGCACGTACCGGGAAAACGGGGGACCTCAAGACCGCGGGACCGAACCAGGACGGGCGGCGCTGGCAGCGTGCCTGTACCCACAACGGAGAGCGAAAGTCCTGAGCAGAAAGAAGGAAAACGTCACCCAAAGAGCCTTTTGCCACTGGAAAGAAGAGGAGGGGAAAAGGAAGCACACTTGGGCTTTTTCTCCCCACTACTCATCATTTTTAAAAATCTATCCTCTTTGAAGGAAGGAAGAGACAGCAGAAACTCTGGTACTAATCCTTAATTAAAAAGTTCCTTTTTGAAATTTTGCTAGAAATGGAGAAAGCAAACACCTCCAGGAAATATTTTTATAGTCACCGGAAACCTATTCGTCCATGCCGGAATGATTTGCCAAACTATGGAGCCAAGAGAGGGGAAAAACGGGGAATCAAAAATCTCTCTGCTAGTTTGAGCAGAAAAGTAGCAACATGATAAAAAGGATCAAAAAATAAGTTGCGTAGGGAAAACCAACAGGATGCTGTTACTCTCCTCGTAGTTCAAAAACAAGGTAACAGGCAATTAGAACAAAGGGACGTGCTGGAAGGCGGCGACGGGAAATTATTTGTGCATAATGCCGTTGCCCTGCTGTACTTGTTGCTGTCGCGGATGCTGGAGGACTCAGGAGAGCCTGTGGCAAGCAGGTAACAGGAAAACAGAACGAGGTGGAAATAATAATCCCAGGATAATACTGAGATATGGACTTTCAGGAAAAGGATAGCATTTCATAAGAACTGGAAAGGAAGACGCTTCTCCCACAGGGCTGTTACAACACGTTGTCACCCTGAACATCCTCCTCCTCCTCAGTGCCAGGGACCCAGCAGTGCTGGGCTTGTCCTTACGGATGTCCAGCACTGCCCGCCCTACCTGGACGAAGTCTCCTCCCAGAGCACAACTGGGTCTGCTCAGAAAGCCATCAAACTGGGGGACGTCGCAGGGGCAGAGATGGCTATTATAGAGGCCCTTTATGAAAACAGACTTGTTAAATTAAAAAAAAAAAAAGACATAGCGTAGGGCGTGTGTTGCAGCCAGTCTGCCTGATCCCCTTTTGGTAAATGTTAAACCGGTGATTTCCTTTCAGCACTTCGTCCCTCTTTAATGCCCACGCGAGTCCCACAAAATGGGAGTGATTAAAATCCCAGGAGAAAATCCAGTGTCTGTGAAACTCGCTGCAGCAAGGGCAGGACACCTTGACGGCTACAAGCCTGTCACTGCACAGCTACACATCACCCAAAGGCATCGCCTGTTGCTGGAGCCGCTCCCATGCAGGATGAGGTGAGATGAGCTTTGCCTGTGCTGGCACCGGGCTTTGCTCCCTGGGCTGAGAAGAGGTCTGGGACGGGTAGGAAGCCCCAGGCTTGGGGGTGCTCAGCCCGTCATTAGCGTGAGCAACACATTGAAGCTACGGTCACCACATCGTCGTAGAGTGCAATGAGTAACAGTGGGAATTTTTAGAGCATCATACGCACGGAGCTTCTGCCAGCTGCGGAAGGGTACCTTCCCTGCGGCTGCTGCCCGCTGGGACAACCCACCTGCCCTGGAGACACAGCATCTCCTCCCGTCGGAGGTGAAGGTGACTTCTTCTTGGCTCGTCAGCAGCCTGGAAACGCAGGCACGTGGCCTCCTGCTGGAGGGGCTGGGGAGCGAGGGGCACTGCAA
>NW_010516205.1:36725-52919 GCF_000687285.1 Phaethon lepturus
CTGAAATACCTTCTGTGAAGTTGGTTGGTCTCAGGCTGTTTTGCAGGGAAGGTTTGGCTTTGATGAAGTTCCGCGGGAACCTCAGCCAAGGTCTTTCCTGACGTTTCACCTGCTCCTCGGGGTGAGCTGCTGCATGGAGGAAAGCCCGGGCTGCAAGGACACTTGCCTGATAACATCCCTCAGCCCCGCTTTAAAAGATCCCGGGCTCGCTCTAGCCCTCCGTGCCTTTTTCTTTTTACTGATGACCCTGGCAGTGAATTTTTAGGGCTGATTCCCTGCCCTCATAAAAGATTATTTATGTCAATCGCTTCTAAATATACCACCTGATGATTTATTGCCTTGTTTCAGTGTTATGGGAGAGTTTAGAAGGCAAACCTCAAGCTGTTTATAATTAATTGTGAGCCAATAATTAAGTCTTTTCTCCTCATTTTCCCATTCCCTTTTCCACACTAAAATTTACAGTCTCGTAAAATTCTTTCCTGTTTGCTGTGGGGAGATATTTTTTCCTGGTTTTGCTACTTCCCAACAAGTGAAATTGTCGTCACCCCATTCCAGAAGGGTGGGAAAAAGATCATGAAGCTGCTTATTAATTTTCTCCACGGTTTTAAGCAAGGCTGAGGTTGTGAGCAGGGTTATCTGTCATCTCTTATCCCTGCTCAGCGTGTAGGCCATCGGACAAATCCTTTCCAAAAGTAAAAGCCCTGCAGGTAGTGGCTCAAATAAGGATAATGTCGGACGTTATGAGAAACGGAGAGCCAGCCTGACTCACCCAAGACCCGGGGTTAGTGGAATGATAGCAATTTTTAGAATTAATTAGAAAATAATAGGGACGTTTCGCACTGATTTCTTTCAGTGAATATAATAGGGTTTTTTTAATGCACATTTTGAAGAAATTTTTCAAGTTTTCCACTTAAGCCAGGCACCCAGTGAGAACAGCATGGTAAAAACTGGTAAAGTTTGAAAAGTATATTAATTTCCAGGTGAATGTTTATAATTTTTATAGGTCAGCTTTTGAAAAAAGCCAACCTTCCCCCCTGCCTGGATATTGGTTTATGGCAATTTACCATCAAAACTAAGCAACAAACATTTTTCCCCAAAACGCCTGCAGGCATTTCTGCCAATTTATGCTCTTATCACCTAGGATTTTTTCACTCCCCAGTCCTCCAGAGATAGTATTAAGTACTAACTAGCAAGGCATAAGAATCAGAGACAGTGAAATTAAAAAAAAAAGAGTCATGAAAAAGAGAGAGAAACTGATGAGAAGGCAGATAAAAATCAGAGCAAAACCTGCTTCTCCCATTTATCTGAATCCAACAGGAAAAAGGCCAATTCACGTGTAAGATTAGACATAGAGACATTTAAATCTGTTAAAGTGATCAAAGAAGTTGGAGAGGGATGGAGATGTCTAACCACCTACCAACCATGCAGGTCTTCAGGAAAGCATGGAGAAGCTGACGGCGATGTGGAGGAGGGAGCCGTCTTGGCGGAGCGTCCCTGGGAGCGGAAGAGGCCGGGAGGACACGTCGAGCAAAGGCAACGTCAGCAAGGTAAGGAGCTGAGGTCTTCTACAGGGGCTATGCCAGTGCTGCAACCCATCCCATGGCCCTTCCTCTAGCGCTGTGTACCTGGAGCAGAAGCTGGCATGTTCTGTACCGCTGACCGGGCTTAGATGTCACTCCAGGTGGACATGGACATCTACCCCAGCACCCTCACTATGTGCTAGAAGGGTTTTCTAACACGCCCAATGGTTTCTAAGCAGATTTTGGAGCAGGTGCTGAGAGAGCTGAAACCCCTTTGCACCGCAGAGCAGCAGTTCCTTGAGAAATTCTTCCACCTAAGCCGCGACGTTGCAGACCTGCAGGTAAGTGTCAGGACTATGTCCTCTCCAGCCCCATTAGGCAGTTGTTCCTCCAGCTTGATGCAAGACTCAGCAGGCACAGTGGGGTGGCTGCTTACCTCTAGCAGATACCTGAGCTCTCTTGGGCTCTTGTCCTCTGGCAACTGTCAGTGGTGTCAGTAGTGGAGAAGCTTAAGACCTCCTGATGACAGAGAAGAATTGAACTTAATTGACAGCTCCAGCAAAATCACAGGATCTCTAAGTATTAAACACAGGACTCCAATGTGAGGCAGCAGAAATGAAATCCAGATCTCAAGTTTTCCTCTCTGAGGGAAGGCAGACAAATCATAATTTCCATCCTGTTCTTTCTTTCAGGCATCTGCTGCTAAGGGAGGAGGGAGCATGGCATCTCCAGAGGACCCTCCTTGCACCAAGCCTTGGAACCAGTATGTGGGTGATGAGACATAGCTGGCTGCTCTGACAGGGGCATGGTCTGGAGTGTCCTACAGACACTGCCTGAGGAACTGATGGAGGAATCCCCTCCTCCACCCCCCCCTTGACCATCCTGATATCAACTAAGTGGTCCCAGGTTTGCTCCCTGGATAGCAAAAAGCCAGGAGGTATCGTAGCTGGGTGGGCAGAGAGGCTGAGCAGAACCTACTGGTTCTGCCTCTCCCCAGCACAGTGGCTCTGCTTCAGGGTAGATCAGAAAGCGAGGTTTACTTTTCATGGAAAACCATATGTTTTGATCCGTTTTATTTCCTTATTAACAATGTCATAAAGTGAAAATATACCGTGAAACAGAAGTCTTGTAAAAAAATATCAGCATAAAAACACTGAACATTTTTCATTTGACTGGCAAAGCAGGATGTTTCAACATCCTCCCACAAGCAGAGATGGTGAAGAGTTGAAGGATGACCCAAGCATAAACAGGCTCCACTGCGATACAAAATGCTTTGATTCTTTAGCTTTTCCCTTGCCTCTGCAGTTGGCCACAGGGCCAGTGCCCCATCCCATTTAATTGCTTACCTTTTTTTTTGTTCTTTTAAGACTAGAAGAACCTACAACCTGGCTGCTGAGCATGATCTTCAGTCGCTTGGAGCCAGAGCTGAGAGGATTTCTAGATGTCTGCAATAAGATCCACCCATTCAGCTGCTTGCAGGTCCTGGTTACCTTGAATGACTCCATCTTTGAGATGTGGGGCTGTTCCTCAGCTCTCCCCTCTTCCTTCCTCAACACTGTCCTGGGCAACATGCTGCCCCTGGCCAAGAGCACCTTCAACAAATGCATTGTGAGTGTCAGTTGGAGTAAGCCCAAGTAGACCTGAGTGATGTTTGACCCCCTCCAGAACCTTCTAAACTTCTAACATGGTCTTCACTGAAGGCAGTACTGGTTTATATCAGGCAGGGATCTGGCTCTTTGGTTTTGGGAGGACTAGACCCTTATTGCATCAATGAGTTTTTCCTGTGTGAGGGAGGTGGGACACAAGAAACATAAGTGCCATCTGTGCCTCCTCTTGCCAGGATGGTCAAACCAAAGGGGTTTCACCCCATATAGAGTACTGAGAAGCTGTGAGTGACAGCAGCATGTCAGATGGCTGGAGCCAAGCTCTCCCGCTGGCACAGCTGGACATGCTCCAGGACCAAGTCGCAGTGAGGGGAATGTGGAGGGGTAGAGAGCCCATCAGTATGGGCCAAGGAACCTGGCCCCGACTCCACTGAGGTCAAGGGAAGCCACAAGCTGACACCAACTGTGTTTGTGTCAAGACCTGGAGCAGCAAGCCTGCTGAAAAACCAGCCCAAGAGGTGAACACCTCTGCCCCAGGAGAGCTGCAGGTGTCTGAGCAAAAGAACCGCACAGCCTGGAAGAACAGGTATTCCAGCTCAAGGAGAGCAGCTAGCACAGCTTCACATCCAGCCTCAAACAAGGAAGCCCACATATCTCCCCATAGAAGATACTGTACATGGAGAAAGTGGTACACACAACTGACTATGTGGCTTGTTCTCTGGCCTGTGTGTAGTGCACCATAAAATGAGGCTGGGGCCACCTCAGGTCTGAGAGTGTTGTGTCTTGTGTGTTGTTGCCAGGAGACCTTGTGCAAAGAGATTGAGAAGGCAAAGATGCCCAGCAAGATGAAAGGTGGGATCCTGCCCTCCGTAAGCTGCTTTGAGGAGTTTGTGACCTTCTCGGACGTGTTCAGGACAGCTCGGTGCAGCGGGGAGCTGGACAAAGCACATCTCAGGCTGGCCAGCAGCGTCTTCAGCAGCAGTGAGTACAAAGTCTGGTGGCTGGATGCATCAGTCGGGGAAATGTACACCTGCAGCTTCAGGAGCTATCAGCTGGGCCACCAGAACAGGGTACGTGCAGGCTGCCTGCCTCCTGGGCACTGCCTGGGGCTGGAACTGCCTTCACTGAGCGAGAGCCTGGGAGCATCAGACAAATTCAGAGCGTGGCGTGCCAGGAGCACGGTGTCTACCACGCCGGGATGGTCCCAGTTGTGATGGGGCTGGGATGCAGGTGCTTAGCTTTGAACCTCATGCCAACCTCTCCCACTACCGAGGGAGTAGCTCCTCACTACAGATCAGACTCTTCTTACAAGCACAGAGGTCTTGGGAGCAGTGGCAGCCAAAGAGCAACTCCCCCAAAAAACCACCAAGGCACATTGGTAGGGAGCAGGGGGTTGGGAGAGCAAGGCAGGTAGCTTTCAGTAGGTCCTTGTGTCGTCCCAGCTGGTGCTCACAGCTGCTTGTCAGCAGAGGGACCCTACTTCCCAGCTTGGAGAGGACCCGGGGGGCTGCAGGCTGAGCATGTGCCACGCTGACATGCTGCTCTGGCACCCAGGTTGGAAAAAGATTTGGACAGGGCTGGACATGGATGTCTCGGTACCCTTTCAGGTAAATGATTATTAAATGTCACTACCCCAAAGTTCTGCAAGGCAAGGTGGTTGAAGAGCTGAACAACCTGTGATGATGCTCACCTCAGCTCTTGGTTAAACTCTCCACTAGTGACTGAAGCCTGACAGCGTCTGCAATCTCATGTCCCCCCTGACCCAGGCTGAGGGGGTCTTCTCTCCATACCTGATTTGTTCCTTTCTCTTAAGTCAATAGTCTGTCCTCAGCAAACCTGAAGGTGAACACAGATATGGTCATGATGGAAAATTTCCACCACATTCACTGTTTCCTGTCCCAAAAGAAGATCTACTGCCTGGAGGGCAAGAAGAGAGAAGCCAAGCAAAGGTTTAGTGAGCACATGGAGAAATATGTCATCACGTACCTGGGCCAGCCACTGGAGAAGCTCAGTGTGAGTACTGGGTGAACTGACCCTCGCCTGGGTCTCCAAGGGCAACCGCACTTCACAAAATTATGAGTTAACTGGTGTTGAAATCACCCCTCCCCAAATCCAGTCTGGGATTTTCTTAGTGTGTTGTCACATCCCCAGTGGTCCCACACCTTCTCTGACCTCCTGCTGCTGGGTTTCACCGTGCAGCACAGCCCCAGCAAGAACAGGGCTCAGTAGCATCGGACGCTGGTACCAGCTCCGCCTCCGCGCAGCAGCGCGAGGACCCGTTTAGATCCCTGCTCCGGGCTGCGTGCCGGCGCCTGGCAGACGCCGGTTCCTTTTTGCACGGCTGCCTGGACTAACAAGCCTAACGCAGCTCCCCAGGCGGCTGCTTTAACTGAGCTAAGAGCATCTGGCTTCGCTACCGCAAGCGAGCATCCCCCTTCCTCCTAGGGGTGACGGCTGCTCCCGAGACCCCTCCTCGCTCCGCTCCTTCTCTTTTCTCACTGGCCTAAAACGTCTCGCAGGCTGAGATCAGCTTGAATTATTTACAGGGCCTGTTACTTTCAATTTGTTCCCAGTCTTTGTCATCAAACATCTTGTTGGGTTGGCTGGAAGGTCAGCTCGGCGTCTCATGCTACCTGCAGCCCTGCTACGTTAACGGCTTCAAATCCTTCCTCTGTGAGGGAAAGTATAAATGTCATTGCTCACAACAAAGCAAAGCGAGTAACATATGAGGGTGCTCGGATTGCAGTCTGCTCAGGGATGTCCGGAGTCCTGGCATGGCCTTCTCTAGCGGACTACATAGCTCTTCAGGTTTGAGCACAATTCACTAACACCAAGAGAAGTTGCAGAGGGCCCTAAATAATGTAGGAACCCATCTCTGTTTCTGAAAACAGGCTATACATTTAGGAACACCTTTCCCTCTGAAAATCCTTCAGATTTAGGGTATTTCTCCACAGCAAAACTGCAGTGGAAATACCCAAGACAGCCAACAGGTTATCGTGCTGTATGAACAGGAGGGTAGACAGTAGGTTGAAGGAAGTGATTATTCCCTTTTTTTCAGCCTTCATTAGACCAGATGTGGAATACCATGTCCAGCTGTGGGAGAGAGAGATGTATGTCACGTCCACCTGTGACAAGATGTGTTGCTAAACTGGAGCAAGGCCAGTGGAGGGCCACCAAGATGGTGAGGAGAGGCTGAAGGAGCTAGACTTGGTCAGCCTGGAGAAGAAACAATTTCAGGGGTACCTAGTAGCCACCTTCCCTAGAAGATTACTGAGGTGCACAGCAGGGTGATGAGAGACAATAGTCAGAAAATGCAGAAAGGAAGGTTCCAACTGGATAGAAGAAAAAAATTACAATAAGGATAATAAAACATTGGAACAGTCCGTGCAGAGAGGTTGCACAGCCTCTGTCCTTGAAGGTGTTCAGGACCTACCTTGAGAAATGCCCCAGGTACCCCCGTTTGAATTCAGTGTGGAACCTGCTTTGAGCAGGAGGCTGAACTAGAGACCTCCTGAGGTCCCTGGCAGCCTGACAGATCCTGTGTCTGAAAAGCTCGTGCAGAGGATGGTATTTGTCAGCATGGAGCTTTTTGCAGAGCTACACTGCTCGTGGTACCTTTCTGAAAGGTAGCCGAGGGCTGTATCCCTTGGGGCTGGCATAGCCCTGGGCTCTCAAGCAACAGCCATGCTTAGGGCAGGACGTTCTCCTTTTGAAACTCTTCCCTACAGAACAGCCTTTCCTGCTTTCATGCAATGTCCTGGAAGGCCTGAGAAAACTTGAGTTTTGCTCTACACTACTGCAGATTCTGGGGTGCCCCAACCCCACCTCTGGCTCCAAACCCTCTGTAGCGAGCAAAGCTGTAGCTGTAGCAAGGAACGGGAGTGATTTTTCCAGCAGTCCCCTTGTTCCACGGTACTGCAACCCTTAGAGATGCTGCTTGCCATGCAGAGAGGGAAGAGAACTGATCGAATTCCCTATGCCCTGCTTTCCTGGAGGGTAAACAATCTCCAGTACTTCACTTCCACTTGCTTAGGCACGGGAAGGAAACGGAGGGAAGTGGTCAGGTTTCAGCCCTGCCGCAGGAGTCCGCCTTAGGGCGGCTCATCAGTGAATGTCTCCTTGCCTTTCCAGCACTTCTTTGAAGGGGTGAAAGCCCGTGTGGCTCAAGGGGTGAAAGAAGAAGAGATCACCTTTCAGCTGGCCTACAGCAAGCAAGAGCTGAGGAAGGTCATTGAAAAATACCCTGGCAAGGAAGTAAAACAAGCCCTTGAGACCCTCTACAGGAAAATCCACAAGTCTCTCTCCTCAGAGGAAAATCTTTTGCCGGTAACGGGAGTGTGGTCAGGGTGCAATGAGATGCTCTGCAGGGTTCAGGACTGCAAAGCGCGTATAGCTGTCATGGGCGGATGAAGGGAGTTGATGGTCTGTTCTTCCCTAGGTGGTGTGGCACACCATGGAGCAGGAGTTCATACGTCAATACCAAGAGTTTGAGGATCTGATCCAACGCTGTTATGCAGGGTCAGGGATTGCCATGGACTTCACCATGGAGGACTTGCTGAGCTACTTCAACTCCATCACTCTGTCTGACGTGTAGAGGCAACCCTCTCTGGATGTCTGCTGGGAGCAGCTCAGGAACCCTTGTCTGCAGCTACACTTTTAAGGAGCTAAACTCAAAACCCTTCCCAAGCTGAAGTTGGATATATGCAGGTCCCATCCTGAACTTAATGCCAAAGTGCCTCTGGCTTGTTGGTCTTAGGCTAGATCTCCCTTGGGGGAGTGGAGTTCTCAGACCCGAACCACAGCTTCCCTGCTCCAAGAAACCATTATGCAGCTAGTAAAAAAAAAAAAAAAACCAAGCCACCTCCCAAACCTCAAATTTCTGCCAAAGTGAGTGCCAGTGCTGTACCTCATCAGTGCCGTCCACTTCCTGGTGCAGCTGAACAGCGAAAGGCATCTTCTCTCCAGGAACTCCCTCCTTTTCACCTGCTCTCAGATTTCACAGTGAACCTGTGTTAGAACAAGAGGGTTACAACACGCGGAGACATCCGGATGCGTGTAGTGTTGCTATATCTAGCTATCAGAACACGCACCATTGCTCTACCAGCTCTTCAGTAGACACATATCGAAGTTCAGAGTTATTAATATAAAAGGTTTATATTGCTTTTAGCTCAGAAAGGACTGGCTTACATGTAAACTGGAGTGGAACAAATGCTACCACTCTAGAGATACAAACCAGTCTCTCAGGAAGTTGCCTGTTCTTGCCCCATTTTCTTAAGAATGCTATAGCAACATCACAACTTGCTCATGTATTTTTGTTGCTGAAAATATGGCCTCTGTATCTTGTGATGATAACCATGGGGCTAACATGCTGTCCATTATAACCTTCTCCCCCCCAAAATGAAAATCCTGAACGCCTTGGTTCAGTACAAAATAACGATCAGGTCCATAGTGATGGCACAGGGTCAAGGAACAGCATATCAGTCTAAAAGCCAAAGCCCAGACCAGCAGGGTCACTGCTCCTGCTCAGGTAGAGGCACATCTGAGGCTGGGCTGGAGAGCAGCATCCCCACACCAAAACTCAGGCATGGAGTGAAGGGCCTGAGAAGAGCTTAAATATGCTCCAGGGCCCATGGATCTGGGTGGAAGCCCCCAGCTGAGGCTCGTGGGGGCTATTAAGGCCCATTAGTGCCCTCAAAGCCCTGTCAGGCATCAGTGTCAATGGTCCTGTTACTAGCACCTGTGGGAGCAACCCTGAGAGTTTTAGTAGAGAAAAGGTGTTAGGATTTTTCCCAAGCAAATGAGGTTTGGGAGGTCCACCTGCTGCTCGCCCCTCTGTCTGCCAGCCCCTCTGTGTAGCTATTGAACCTCTTGATGCGGAGTGGACAAAACAGCAGAAATCACCAAGGCAGTCAGCCCCTGCACGTCTTGTGAAAGTCCAGGGCTGGCAGAGGGAAGAGGTGTCAACAGGCTCCTTCAAGCCAGGCTGCAGCACGAGCCGAGCGGCTCCCTGTCCTGCTTGCCCCGTCCCGGGCCAGCTGGCACAAGGCTGCTGCAGAGCCCGCGGGAGTGGGCTCTCACCCGTGTTTTGAAAATAAATGTGGTCTGTTTTCCATAATTACCCGCAGGGCGGATTTGTGAGCCTCTTTCCCCGTTCAGAGCGTTGGCATCCTCTTCTTTTCTGTTGTTTCGTGTTGAGGCTGGTAGCAGTCCCCCCACTGGAGGACCCTTAAGGGACACCACTCTGCTGGGGAGGAACAGCCTTTCACTGAGCTCCAGCTGTGGGATTTCCACCTCAGCTCCGCCTTCTCCAGTGTGAGTAAACCCGCAGTGACCTTCAAAACAAGGAAGGCGCAAGGGTGGTGCTGCAGGGACCTGAATTATCTTGTCTAACCTACTCACCCCCACCACTGCTAGTTGACAGTAGATGATAACCCATGAAGTAGCTCTGGGGGAAATTCTGTGAGCCAGCTTGGACAATTAGGGGAGAAAAATCCAAAAAGGATGCACAAAAAGGGTACAGGCACTTTAACTGTTCCCTCCCACAGCAGCCCACAGATGTCCTTTCCCTTGACCTGCAGCAAAAGGACATTTTCAGCTATTTCTACATGTCAGAAATTCTGGTTTTATTTGGCATGTTGCTGTACACAGTGACGCATGGGCAGCTTGGGTGGAGACAGTCTGGGCAGAACGACTTTAACACAGAATGCCCTGTGCCTTCAACTACTAACCCAGCAGCTTTTCCGCAGCCTGAACTACTCACTCCTTTGGAGCCAGCTGCCCAGAGAGCTTCAGACCTTTCAAAACTCCATTTTATTTTTGACAGGATTGGGTTTTGCAGAGCAAGAAAAAGAAAATCTCTAACTCTGCCTCACGCCGCAGAGGCAGAGTCCCCTTGGACATGTCTGTTTGCAGGAAGGGATGTCCAAAAAGTTGCCCAAAGCCGCACACATCGTCCTGAGGCTCCTTTTCTATTGCTCCTTGCTACATGTTGGCTGTTAGCATGGCGCCTACAGCTCATATATCTTTTACTAGTGGGAGCTTGCAGTGCTCCCAGGGACAGCAAGGGCAACGAGACTTCAGCATGTTGCATGGTAGAAAATAATCTCGGAGGCAAAGAGGTGAAGAGGCCCGCTGCCCGCTGCCGGGGAGGTGGGGAGCCTGCTGCAGCTGCTTGCCAAGAGCTCCTCTTCTCCAGGGATATCCTTGCTTCTTCTTAACAGTAAGTCACCCCAGTGTGAGCATCAGACTCAACCGTGTGCTTTAATATAGCACATTAACAGGTTTTTCTCTTGCAAAGGGAAAGATACGTGGCTAAAATATCCACAGAATCACAGAATCATAAAGGTTGGAAAAGACCTCTAAGTCCAACCATCAACCCAAAACCACCATGCCCACTAGATTCTAGATTCCAACCAGATTCTTCTTCCAGGATTTTCCAAGCAACTCTATGTAGTTGGACTTCCAGGTCCTTCAGGTCAAGGTACACCTCTGCAGGGAGCAGTGCTCAGAGCTCCTGTTTCTAATCTTGTTGCTTTTTCCCCCTATTCTCCGGTGACGTTGCTGCTCGCACAGCTCGGCTCCGGGCAGCAGGAAGAGGACAGTCATGAGGTCACGGTCCAGCAGCGGCTTGCCCAGCTCTTTGTCCTCTCTCGCAGGTACTCAGCCCATTTTTGCAGTCCGATTTCCTTGCGGTTGTTTGCTGAGGTGCTCACGTGGGAGGAGAGGGTCGTGCCAGCGAGGTTTGCTGGGCAGGAGGTGGGAGCTGCAGGGCTGTGACGTGAAGGTCCTGCAACTAGGGAGCACCCAGGAGAATTTCCTGGGTGGAAAGGACGTTGCAGGGGGGCTGAGCCCGGGCTGCTCGGAGGTGAGGTTGTTAAACACCAAATGCCATCTGCAGCGAGGAGGGGTGGTGACGCTCCGCTGCCTCTGTTCACAGCTTCCCCCCATAACTGGTGCAATCACTGGGCACCGGTCCAGGCCATGCTGCGGTTCCAGCTTGGGCATGGGGACAACGGGGTCCTGCTCCGAGCAAGTTCCTCCGACTGCAGTGAGCGGATGCCCCGGTGAAACCGTGCCCGCTTTTCTGCTGACCTTGCTCCTGTGTCAGCGAGGCTTTGACGTCTCTCCTTGCCAGGCATTTCCCAGGCACTCTGCTGCAGGAGGGCAATGCCAGAGGGTATGAACCCAACGTAAGAGAAAACACCAAGGACCACTGTAAACCCAGGCTGTTGAGTCCCTCATACCCTCGTGCTGCATCTCCTCCAAGCTCTGGCCTCAGCTTCTGCCTGCTGATGGCACCTAGCAGTTTGAAGGCAAATGGCGGGGCAAAAAGAGGTCGGTGGTGTGGGCTGTTGTCCTGCTTTGTGCTGCTTTGTGCTGCCTTCGTGTTGAGAGGGTTTATTTTCCACCTGTTTTTTTTCCTGAGAGGCAGTAGGAGTGTCGAGCTTCCCTTGCACAGAGGTGCCCGTGGAGAAAACGTTGAGGGTCTCAGATGAGTGAATTGTCATTTGCATCAGGATTTGGGGCTTTTTAAAAGCGAGAAGTAAATGTATCTGAGTAGACAGCTGTTACTGATTTGAAGGAAACTTGACTCCATTTGTCACCGAGGGGCTTGTCATAACCCAGCCAGGTTTTCCGAAGGTAAAGTCAACCAAAACCAAATTGAAATGAAAACTTCACAGCCTCCCAAAAATATCATTCAGGCCACCAGGGCCACGTTCATTTCCTTTCCACAGTTTGGTGCAAAGGTGCTCCCAGGCTCTGGGGAACAGCAGGAAAACCTGCTGCCACTGAGTTAAGATGCCTGAGCCTGCTTTAACTGTGTGTTGATGATCAGGAGTTCAGGGATCATCAGAGGGTTATCGGAGTCATCATCAGGGATCCTGCTCTGGTGCAGATGGGGCTGAAGGGAAGCAGAGACGTGACAAGTAGGTCACTGAAATATTTACAGCACTCTTAATTTTCCTAAAACTGGTTTTCCCCTGCCAAGCCACCATGTCACAGCCCCAGAGCCCTTGGACATTCACCCCTTGGGCTCAGTCCCACAGTGCAGTCACGCTGGTGGCAAGTTGCCATCCTCTTGGCTCTGGTCAGGGCAACATTCCCTTTCTTACGGTCCATGTTTTATAGCTCCATTATATAGGCACCAGAAGGGATCCTGTCCCCTTCCTGTAAGATAATGACACAGCCCCTTTCCATGGGAACACCAAGCGGCTGCTTCAGTCCTAGTGCCCTTTTCTCCCAGGAATATTCTTCCCCCAAGACACTTCCTACTGCACTGCAGGGTCCAGCCTGTCTTCACTCTCTGTCTTTGCTCCAGCTGGATGAGTGTCCCCACCTGGACACGAAAGAGGCCAGGAGGACACCAGAGAGGGTTGGAGGGAAGGATCATTCATATGGTCCCTCCTTGGTGCACACAGGTTTTTGTGCATTGGGAGCTCAGCATCTTGTTGACATCAGCCCTCAGCAAGGTCACCCAGCTGGTCCTCCAGATCTGTCCCCAGCCAGGGGCTCTGACATGCTCAGGTCCCACCAGAGCAAAGTGTGAGGGTGTGAGGCCCTTCCAGGAAGGAGAATTTATTGCTTCTGTACTTGTGCCACCCACAGGCCAAAAGAAAATCTGTTTGATCTCTGTTCACAGTTCAGTTCACAGCTGCTTGGACAATTTCCCTGCGCAGCTGGATGCTCCTAACCTTCACCTTTTCTGGTTTTGCATGCTGGTTCCCAGCCCTGAGATGTCCTGGAAGGAGGAGTGTATGAGTCCCCCCCCATGTTTCATCCAGCGCCTGGACCACCTCGTGTTGACTGTGAAGAGCGTTGAGGACACTGTGGCCTTTTATTCCAAAGTCCTGGGCATGGAGGTGGTGACTTTCAAGGTAACATGGGGAACAGGCTCAGCTCGGGTCTAGGGGAGCTGGAACTGCAATTGTGGGGCAGTGACTGGTCCTTGTGGATCTCTGGTTGGGCCTCTGGGGCATCTCCTTGGGGTGAGGCTGGTAGGACCAACACAACCTGCAGGCCATCAAGTTCTGAGTTTCAATGAAGTCCAGCTGAGTCAGAGGAAGGTCCAAACCACACTGCAGAAGGTGACAAAAAAAAGAAATATTATTTGAAAAACAATTTCTAGGACTGAAGGAGGAGAACCCTCAAACCCACAAATCCTCTAAAGATGTCTGACAGTCTCTTGTTTTGATTTTTCTACTGGCAAAGAGAGGAAAAGATGGATAAGATTTTCAGAACAGCCCCAACCCATCTCTTGCCCAAGCTTCAGGCCACTTGGTCTGTTTTGGATGTATACACTGCACCTTTTTAACTGCCAAGCTTAATTCCCTCTCTCCTGCCCCATGAGGTCGCTTAAAAGCAGTTGTACTCATGTCCCAAGGCTACAGTGAGCCTCAGTTTGTTCTTCAGGTGGGCACAGATGAACAGGTCAGTGTCCTGCATATCCATGGGGTCTCAGGACTCAGGTGCCATATGAGCCAGCAGAAATATCCTTGAAAGTCTGCAAAGAAAAGAGATGCCAAAACCTCCCTTCTCACCCTCTTCCCATTGCCTCATCTTTGTTTCCACTGCAGCGTCAGCCTGTGCGTTGTTTGTCTGGCTGCCCCACAGGCAGGATGGAGAGTGCCCAAAACTGAGAACGTACATCATTACAGTTTGGAACTAGCTGCATGTGGCTGTAGGACTTTCTTGGGTCACTCCACATTTCCAGGGATGTAACAGGAACCTTGCAGTGGCCAGTTCTTGTCTTGGGTTGCCACAGCAAGAGCCCAGAGTTAGCAGGACTACAGTCAGTTCCCCAGGACTTTTAGGACTACACAGGTGAGTGGATGCTGAAGGCTTCCAGCCCAGTAAGTTTCATTGTACTTTGATCCTTTTCTTAGGGGACAAGGGAAATCACAAAGCTTTACATTTTGGCAACCAGAAGTTTAACCTGCATGAGGCTGGGAGAGTTTGAACCCAAGGCTCAGTGCCCAGTCCCTGGCTCTGCAAATGTCTGTCTTATCACACACGTGCCCCTGGACCAGCTGCTGGATCATCTGAAGGTAAGGAAGGTTGTCCTGGTGTCAGCATGAAGCCAGATTCTCCCAAGTGATGCTTTCAAGGTCTGTGTCTTGGGGAATGTCAGAATTGTCTCATCCAACAGCTCATGTTTTCAAGGCTGAGGGGGGAGGAGTGCACAACACCCTGATAATACTACTTTAAGTGTTAAACCCCTGCTCCTATATCTCCTCCCAGGGCTGTGGGGTCATTATTGAAGAAGGCCAATAACATCCATCTACTTCTGAGACCCCGATGACAATCTGATCGAGGTTTCCAGGTACTGCACAGATGCGACCGCAATCAACGGAGGGGAACCCTAACCACAACCCATACCATATCTGTGTCCCAGCAGGAGACAGGATGCAGAGGCTAGGCTTTTGATGGCCAGTTTACAGGTTCAAGCTTTTATTTTGCAAACCTAGGACAAGTCCCAAATCCCAGCCATGAAAGTAGGGCTGCATGAACCTTGAGGGTTTTCCCAAGGCAGCCTGCTCAGCTCTCACCCCTCTGTGTGAATCCTACTTTTATAAATCACCATCAATGGAGACTTCATGACCTTGGAAGATCTGTCCTGCTGCTGCTGCACTACTCTTGTTGGGACATCTTTCCTGATGGCTGTCACCCCTTTTGCTGCAGTTGAAGCCCCTCATTTCTACACTGTCCACCATGAACACAAAGAACCTGTCATTCCTCTCCTCTTAATAGTCACTTTTACACAGCTGAAGATTTCTCTCTCCCTTCCTCTCCATCTGCCTGCTTGGCTTGACTCAGGCTGGTTGGCACTGGTGGCTCTCACACCAAGCTAGTGGTTTAAATCCAGCTGTGACTTTTGAAACCCAATTCCTACCTGGAAACTGGGAACTTGGCCTCAGTGTCTGACACATAAAGTGCTCCTGAGCCTGAACCTCTGTGCCTTCTACTCAGGTTTGCATAAATAGTTTTAGGGTTCCTGTAATCCAGGATGGGTAAGTGTGGCGATGAGATGGCTGCATGGAGGGGAGAGTGCCTAAAATCAGTGCGTTCACCTAGATTTATGCAGGGAGGAGGGGGAAATAAGGTGCTAAGAAGATGTGGGCACCAGGCAGAAAACATTGGCCCCCCCTTGCAGCCCAGCCTGGTTTCTCTGTTTTCCCAGTAAGGCAGCAAGAGGGTGTTGCTCTGGCCTTTGCACCAGCTGCATGTGTCTGGCCTGCACATCCCAGATGCCAAGGGAAGGATGCAACCTTGTACTGCAGCTGGGAGAGATTTGCTCTGCCTTCCCAGCCTCATGCATGACACATTCCTGTGGACTGTTTGTCTCAGGCATTCATTTTTGGAACAGCAGCCTCCTTGCAAAACTTAACACCCCCCGCCCCCGGCAACATGTCCAGAGCTTGGGACACCTTCTGGACCAGGGGGAGGAAGGTCAACACTCTTGCCTTCCTGTGTCCAGAAGAGGCATCTGGAATCACTCCAGGAGCTCTGGCATGGAGCTGCCTGCATGGCATGGAGGGAGGCATGGCTCATCCCCATGAGGAGGACCTGGAGAGGGGGGGTCTACCACAGCAGACTCCACTCTGACTCTCACTGATGGCATTCAATTACTTGGGGGACTGTCCTAAGTTTTCGTCTTTCTTTCTTTAATTATTTAAAAATAAATTCTTTAATTATTTAAAAAGCATAAAACCGTAAAGAAGGACTTGGGTTTTTTTGAGGAGAGCAGTTCCCCAGCTGGCCACACTGCGGTAGCAATGTCATCATCACGGAAATAGTTCTGGAAGGCAGAGAGGACTTTTCTGACCTCTACAGTCAAAATCCTCTCTAAAATTGAAATAATCTGTGAATTGTACTAATTTTTTTTTCTGCTGGAATTTCGTGGGAAATTCATATTTCTCCATGAAGCGAAAAAATGCAAAGCCCTACAAAATTCAGTTCTTCAGATTACCAAAATCTTGTGCCGGTGGTGGCCGTGGGGTCAAAAGCTGCTTTCAGATGGAATTGAACCATTTGTGGGAACTAAAGACAAAAGCTGCCGTGGGAGAAAGCTA
>NW_010516206.1:0-1968 GCF_000687285.1 Phaethon lepturus
GCGCTGGGTGCTCCTCCTCCAAGTAGCTCTTCTGGAAGTTTTGCTGAGGCCCTCGCTGTGTTTCCTGGCACACGGGGTGTGTGACCTCCCCTCCTGCACCTCCCGGCAGCCCCCGAAGCCCGTGTCACCCGTCCTAAGGGAAACGCAGTTTTGCAGGGACGGGAACGATCACTGCCCTGACTGCAGGCAGCATTTCATTCCGTGCTTGGGTGATGGCCCCTGCTGGAGAGATGCACTTTAAGCCAGAGAGATGACAGGAGAGGAAGCTTTTGCAAACCAGCTGGTAGAAATAATGGTATTTGCCAGCTCACAGCTGAGCTTGGGAAGGTATTTTTATAGCTTCACATGGTTTGTGTGGTTTTTCTTTTCTTTTCTGAACTTGCAAGCTGAATGCCGTTTTGGTTTTTGTTTTGCTTTGAAACTCTTTCATAGCCAGATAAAAGATGCTCTGTTTTCCGCTATCATCCTCCACTCCTCACCCCTGTTACTTTTTAACAGCATGAAGACAACTTTCGTAGAATGGTTTGGGTTGTAAGCAACCTTTCACGGCCATCCGGTCCAACCCTCTGCAGCGAGCAGGGACATCTTCAACTCGAGCAGGTTGCTCAGAGCCCCGTCCAGCCTGACCTGGGATGTGTCCAGGGATGGGGCATCCACCACCTCTCTGGGCAACCTGGGCCAGTGTCTCATCACCCTCACTGTGAAAAATTTCTTCCTTATAGCTAAACCCATCGCCCCTTGTCCTGTTGCTACAGGCCCTGCTAAAAAGTCTGTCCCCATCTTACAAGCCCCCTCCACAGTTTTGCGGAGGCTTGGCTTGAACTGGGAAGAGAGATGTCGCACGGCTGAGCTCCTCCTGCGCGGGGGACACCAGCTGTGCTCTCTGCAGGCAGCAGAAGGGGTTGCTGCTGCCTCCTCTCGGGTCCCAAACTGTTAAAAGCAGCGACCGAGCGTGGTCGGGTGGTCCCCAGTGTAGGACTATGACTGTCCAAACTTCTTGTGCTCCAGGGATGTTCTTGGGAACAGGGGAGGACACGGCAGCAGCACCTTGCAAGTCATGGAGAGGAGGGTGGGGAGAGGACCGTGCACAGGGCTCGGCCGTCCCGTGCAGCGATGCTCAGGCTTCTCTGTTAAAATGGTTGCCTCTCTCGGTGGAGTCGGCTGCTTTCTCCCTCCTGCTAAAAGCGTGGCTCTGCGCAACAGGGGGTCCTGCTGCAAGGAAGCGGCGGGGTGCCGCCCGGGAGCCCGCGATGAGAAGTGGGGTCCTGCTGCAGGGAAGCGGCGGGTTGCCGCCGGTGATCACGCGATGAGAAGTGGTGTGGGTCTGCGGCTTCTGCGTTGGCTGCTGGATAGCTGACGTGGATACATACACTGGGCAGTGAGAAAAGATTTTCTGTTGGGCTGTTTTTTGAATGCGAAGGGAGGATTTCTCAGTGATTTTCTCTGGCTTTGCAATTTACAGGGTCACTGGAGAAGGACCAGTGACTCAGGGTTTGATAACAGTTGATAAGATTTCTAGAGCACAATATGGTGATTTGAACATGCGCGGGCGCCCTGTGAAGGCTATGCTCTTCCTGAATCCTTGGGCTCTGTTTTTTGAGGCCACGCTGTGTTTCACCCAGTTCTATCGCTTCCCCTTAGGCTCCTTCTCCAGGCTTCCATGCTGCTGCACCATCCCCTTCAACTTCGCTCCCTGCCCTCCGTGGGGTACTGCTTTGGACCACGCTGATTTGCATCCCGGAGGCTGCTGTCGCCTTCTGCTTCTGTCCAGAAACGGCTTCGATGGCACCTGCAGCCTCCTCCTTCACCTCTCCTCCCGCTGCTCCCTTCTCCTGTGAAGCCCCTCTGCAGGAACCAGCTGCAGCTAGGTGTTCTCTGGTCTGCTGCTGCGATCCGGACACGGGGATGGAGGAGGGCATTGCACAAACCGCTGCTCGTCTCCTCTTCCCCGTGGCACAGGGTCTTCCT
>NW_010516207.1:0-13431 GCF_000687285.1 Phaethon lepturus
CGGCAAGACGGCGCTGGCCAAGGAGGTCTTCGGGGAGACGCTGAACGAGAGCCGCGACCCTGACCGCCCTCCCGAGCGCTACACCGCCCGCTACTACCTCAAGTTCAACTTCCTCGAGCAAGCCTTCGACCGACTCTCCGAGGCTGGCTTCCGCATGGCCGCCTGCTCCTCCACCGGCACCTGTGCCTTCGCCCCTGAGCAGGGCGGTCCTGCTGATGACAAGATCTGGACCAGCTACACCGAGTATGTCTTCTGCCGGGACTGAGCATCTGCCCGGCATGCGGCGTGGGGATAAGGCAGTGGCCCCTGCACGCCCTCGCACCCACGGTCCCCTCCTGGCCCGGAGGAGGGAGGACGTGGAGGGGGGCTGTGTCCCCTTGCACTCTCCTCAACCCATTGCCTGCCTCTAAGCACATGGCAGGTCAGCCCCCAGCGCAGCCCCCACCCCTCCTGCACGCACCTCCTGATGGCCTCGGGTACAGGAGGTCACCATGTCGTGCCTCAGCCACCATGTCCTTGCTTGGCCACCACATCCCTGCTCAGCCACTGCATCCCCCCTCCCATGCCTCCCAGTAGCTATGTTGGTAGCGAGAAAGGAGAGAGGTAGTGGGAGTAGACAAATACCTGCCCCAGAACGACGTGCGTGTGTGCCCAGCCCCTGCCCGTCTCCATGCACAGGAGCCAAGGGACAGCCCTGTCAGAGTGGGGTGTTTTAAAAGCCACCCATTTAGGGGATGAGGTACTTTTCAGTTGCTTTTCAGCAACTTCTGTTGAAGATGGCACGACAAATAGCTGTCTTTTCTCATCCCCATACTCTCCACCGAGATTTTGCCTTGTTGGGTGGATCCATAACGGTTCATTTTATCCCTCCCAAGCCCCGCAAAGCGATGCCTCTCAGTGAAGGACCATCCTGTGGAAGCAATGGCTGGCAGTGAGGGCTTGGCACTCAGGCTCATACTTCATCTGAAGAGATGAATGATTTTGCAAGAGGCGTATGTGTGGCCCTTCATGACCGGTTGCATCCATCTCCCCTCTCTGCTCCCTATCTCTCTGAATGCCACTCTCCAAGCTATTAAATTGGACCAGGGCCTGCACAGCAGGCACATAAGGCTGATGTGGAAGGCCAGGTTCTAACCCACCACTTGAGCTATAAAGTATCCAGAGGTAAAGCAACGATACTCGGAAAAATTAAAGTGCTTGTGAGTCATAACTTTCACGGGTGGTGTGAAGTCCTTATGATTTTTTTGAAGTTACTGTCTATAATGTGCAGAGAAATTTCAATGCATTTTTCCTTAAACACCCTCAAAACGATGAGGGTGAGATGAAGTCGGTGGTCTTGCCAGAGTGAAGGTAGGGTCTGCTTCCTGGGAAGCTGAAATCATGTATGTTGAATTAATGCTGATGTACATTAAGAGTGTAATCAAGAGTGCCCTGCTTACTTTAAGTTCTGTTGTGTTGACGCTGTAAAACTTTGAAGCCAACAGAATTGATACCGAAACAGCTTTTTTAAGAAACATTTTCTTAATTTTCATGGCAGTACTACCAGGGCAATGACAATGCTGAGAGTTAAGTACTTTTTCCTAGACAAATTTAGTGCTTCTTAGAAAGGATTAAGCCCCATCCTTAGAAAAACAAGAATGATGCCAACTTTCTTCAGGGGAAAGTGCCCCTTCTAAGCTGTATTTTGTTCATGCTATCTAACAGTCTTTCTTTCACAGAGGAGGCAGCCGTAGCTTGCTTTGGAGCAGATGATCTGAGTAGGGCATTTTACAGCAAGGAAGACTGAGCAGCTCTTTCTAATGAATTTGTGAAGATTGGGATACAAAAGCACTTTCCTTTAAAACCTGAGCTTGATTAAAAAACCTGTACTGTCCATTCAGACTTTAACGGAAAAACATCCTAAATGTATCTGAAGTGTTGAAGAATTTAGTGGTACATATTAAAGGCTTGAAGTTACATTTTTAAAACTCTTGAATAACAAATTGTTCTAACTCCAAATTTAGAAATACTGCTGGCACTTGTATTCTAACCAAAGAATTTCACAGTAGGGTTTTATTTTTAAAACCTTAATTCCTTTGAAAACAGATATAGCTACATATGTATTGAGTTGAGTTTCAGTGTTCAGCCTCTGTGTTCACCACTTGGTCTTTCATTAAGTGCATGCACAGCCGCATAAAACTGAAAATAATTTGCATCATCATGATTTTTTTTTTTAGTATTAGCAAGATTGTTTAGCAATGTGGTTAAATTGAAGGTGTGCATACAAAAGCGCTGGGTATTGTCCAGTTGTAGATAGTTGTATAATGGAGTATTTTTAAAAGGAGAGAAATGTATACGTGCCAAATTAGATGAGCAATAAGATAGAATGAGAGGCCAGTACACCTGAAGACAGAACAAAACCTGTTTGTCCTATGCCTTACTCGGAGATGATTTCTTTGTGCTTTACTTATCAATACCACAAGTGAAAGGACATTGATCACAGCTACTAGGTCTTTACAATGTAATTCTCAAGAATAATGGCCATCTTTTTCTAGTTTCTGTTAAGTAATTCTGAGGTATGTTTTTTAAGATTTTGTATAAAATCACTTTTCAGTAAAGTATTCAAATTTGCTCTAGATAGATAGCTTTCTTTTTTTGAAGAACCTGGTAGCTTGCTATTTCCATCATAGGAGCTATGAATAGGGGCAGTTTTAAATTGAACCTGTGATTTAGTGTACATATATATACAGTATATAAACATTTTACACGGATCATTTAGTTTTTTAATCATTTTAGTGCTACAGAATTTCATAATATATCTAGCTGAGCATTTACATATTACACTGTGTACATAATATGGTAATGTTTTACTGGTTTCCTATACCTGTTTCTATGGAAAAACTGAATATGAACATCAGCTTGTAGAACAGAAATTGATTACATATTTGCTTGAATGTGAATCATAACTAAACTTCCAGGTGGCTGAATGCATCTCTAAAACAAAGATTGCCTGTATTTTGATATTTACTGGCAGATGACCCAGAAATTACCATATTTTAAATAAAAATGTGTGTAATAAAACAAAAACTAATGATTTTTAATCTCTGTGTTCATGCTAAAAACTGTAAGCTTTATTAGTATTAGGAAATGGAGCCCTTCATTTACTCATAACTCAATGACATTTAAGTGTAAAATGATGGTGCCATAAATGTAATAGTCATTTGATGGTTTGCCACAGAAGATGGTATTTTTCTTAAACATTACTCAGTAATTTCAGTAAAATTTTTAAAAGGTAAAATGCCCAAGGCAAAGTCGCTGACTTTTGCTGGTCTCTTCTACTGAGAGCTCAAAGCACGGATGAACACGATGACTCTGCTAACCTGTTGACATGCAGAAAATCAGAAATCTAAAGGCACAGTACTGGAGTCCTGTGTACATTTTGTAGCTGTTGTTGTTCACAGTTCATGTACTATAGGATGAATGCAGTAGCACTGGCTATGCTGCATACTGCATACTGTTGTACACAGCATACAACAAGTAGAACTTGTTCACAGTTCACGTACTGTTGGATGAATGCAGTAGCATTTACAAGTGCGATTAAAAAACCAAAAGCAGTCTTTCTTTTAGTTGGAAGTTAAGGCATAGGTCTTCTCAGTGGTGCATATCATGATGGGTGACTTTGCAGATGTTTGATAGGATGTTTATATTTTTATACATGTAGATAATGAGCCACTTATTCGTTCTTATTTTCACATGTATAGCATTGAAAATAAAGATCCTCCTAGGAAAACATTGCATACCAAATTCAATTCTTGTTCTTTAAATATTAACTCCGTTGTGTGGTTTATGCTGTCCTTTTTATTCTTGGTAAAGGTGCTGTTATCTTAGCTCTCTCTTCCACGGTATCATCATATTCATAACTACAGCAAAGACTCCAAACTAATATGTAAAACAGAAACATCGAGCAAAGAGTATTATGTGTATATGGATCTGTAGTAACACCCGTGGCAAGATAAATAGAAATGTGTAATGCCCAGACTGCATACTTTCCTTTTTAAGTGTCACAGAGAATTTTTGTAGTACTGGTCAAAATAAATCAGACCTCAGGAAACCATAGTGATTAAACAGCTTAATTTGAATAGCACAAAATAATTGTTGAAATAAGATGTTGATTTTTTTTAAGTAGCCAGAGAATAATAACATTGGATATAGTGTTCACTTAATGAAAGAAACATTGATACCTAGGAAAATAGATGATCTGAGAGAAACGCATTTAGAAATTCTGTTAAGGAATGGAAGGGTGATCTGGTCAGCTACCCTGTGATCTCTAGGGTATTATTATAAATAACTGAACTATTATAAATCTGACAGTTTATAATAAACTGTGGTCAGTTTCATATAAATTTAATAATGAATTGCTAGAGAAATCCATGTGTGTGAAGCGCCTGTATCTTTCTTAGGTAGCATGGTTATAATGCAAAGGAACCAGCTGAAGGAAGTTTAATGAACAGTTTTGTTTGACGGCTTGATAGTATTTGAGAGCTTTGTTATCATGCAATAATATAAGAAAGGAGGTTGTTCCATCAGTAACAAAACTTTGAGTCTGTCTTTCTGCAGGCTTCAGTCTCACTTCCTTTATACTATCACTTCAATTACTCTTCTCACCCCCATCCCTTTTATTTTACTTCTACTAGGCAAGAGACGGCAAAAAGATGTTCTTTGGCAGAGCCAGCTTCTGCTATGCTGAAGGTTATGGCTGAATTCTACCTTTCTCCCTCAGTAAACTACAGATTTTTTTTTCCTTTTCCTTTACCCAGCCAGCCGTATTCATGGAATTTGTAGGAATCTAACATCCGCGAGGTTTTTTTAGTTATTTCTAATGTGTTTGAAATTACCCGTGAGCTCAGAAGTTAAGGGGGACAGACGTCCATCCAAACAGACAATGCAAGTGTATGAGCCTTATTTCCTTAAGGAAAAAGGCTAACAACAAATTACTGTAATTAATGCCTGGCACTGTCTATATAAAACCTTTTGTCAAAGGAGGACACAGTACTCCGAGTGTACTAAAGCCCGATAGACTGAGGAGGCAAGCGGTCACGCTTACTTTTGCGACACAGGCCAGTCAGACAAACAAATGAGCAGACTAGAACGGCTTACAAACATTTCCAACCTCCAGATTTCTGCAGTGTTTCCAGGTGTAGCTCAAACAGCTTTTAGCCTTGTTACAACAGCCCTTTTTGGCTGCCTGTCTTAAACCCGTCTGCTGGAGAAAATTTCTGTTATGAATGTGGAGCTTTTAGGACTCCTTCTTCCCTGTTGTCTGGCAGAAATGGATCAAAATGTGCAGCAAAATATTTTCCAAAGGCTAGATTTGACTTCTTTAATTATAAGAAATCTTCAGCATAGTTGTTAATGAAAAATTAGCAGAGATGCATTATTTATTTAGAAAGCACTAGCATTTAGTTTTATGAAACTGCATGCTAATTTTATTTTCCATTAAAACGAGCTGCATGTGTTTTTCCCCCTCGCAGTGAACTGTACAAGATGTAAGGCTCTGCTGCTAAACAAAACTCTGACGTATGCTTGCTGAAGTATTAACACTGCTGTTGCAAGTAGTCTGTTGGAAATATACAGCACAACTGCTGAGACAGTCAAAACCACAGTTGGTCAAATTATCACATTTCTTCCCTGTTCCACTCTCGATTGTGTTCAAAGTGGAATAAAGTTAAGCTCTCTTGTTCATTTCTTGCTCTAAAAGTTATTTAGCACATCCTGTGAAATCCTTGATACTTCCATCAAAAGCTGTTAGCAACAGTGAGTCAGGGTTTTGAAGTAGATCTATTTCCTTGTGAGGAAATAAGAGCTGGGAGAAATCCTTGCACAAAGTGGGGGCAGCCTCATGCAGTTTTGGGGAAATTTCTTGTTATCACAAGAAATTCAAGATATTTTTCTGTCTAATCCAAACAATACATTCGTAAATTACTCCTGTCTTGCAGCCTCCCAAACCCCCTTTAAAGCTATCGTCCTTGATGTCATTTGTTTGTTCTAGATCTTATTTGGTGTAATCTGGATGAAAAAAATTTTTTTTTCTTCTCCTTCAAAAAAGCTTAGTGTTTAGCTGCTGGGAAATGATAATGTTAGCACTACACCTTGCTTAGGGAGATGGACAGATTGTTTTGTCCTTTTTTATTCAACATAATATAGAAGGGAAGGAAGTTCACACAGGAACATATACCAATGAGCCAATGTGTCCTGTGCTGTCAGTATACAGATGATGCCTGGCTCCGTATAGCCTATGACTTGGCTTTTACAGCTTAACAATTTTCTCAGGCTAGAATCTAAGTAAGTGTTAACTCACTGAAGTTCAGCTGGAGAAGATGAGAACAGCGTATCTAGGCTGCAATAAAAACACCACCTCCATTGATAAAGAGCGTTTCATCTACTATTTTCCTTTGTAATTTAGAGGTAAAGTCACAAACTTGATTAGTTTATTGAGGAGCAGACTGTGACATAAAAAGAAAGAGTAAAATAAAGGAAAAGCCCCTTCCTCCAGTCCTTTCCCTGTGCACTTGTTCTTCAGGAGGGAATGTGGTGCTGATATGATGGGAATGACATTTCTTTCAGAGATAACTGCAATAAGCCACAGTGCTGCCACCTCAGTTTTGACTGTTTTTCTGGTCATGGCTGAACTTTAGGGTCACACCAACACTTAATAAACGGTCCTTTAGCAGAGCATATCATCATAACTATGTAGACTTCCGTAGATTTGGATGTAGTTTGGTTTTGATTCAGATTTTCCAAATAGCTTAGTGACAGTCTCTCTCCTCGTATTACAGCAAAGTCCGTGATTATTAGAAGCCTGAAGTTAAAGTTTTTTTCCTTTAAAAGGGCAAAGACTGTTCCAGGAATGTGACTCCTCTTTTTTTTTTTCCTTTTCATAAGAGATCCCAGTTATGGATTTTATTTTTTTTCCCCCAATTATGTAGTCTTGTACAAACACTTCTAATTTTCCTCACCTTGTAAAATTCACTTCAACATCTTCCTACAGCTGACAGCTCAAGGCACAAGTATTTCAGGAAGCTGTAAGGACTAGGAGGTCTTGCAATGACTCACGAATGCTACATGGCAATCCTTTCCTGCCACGGTCCCCCCGCTCTGCTGTGGTCAGAGCCAAGCTGGGTGGTCAGCTGTGTCCCAGGCACCAGGATGACCCACCAGCCCTGACCACAGCTGCCCCTTCTGCCTTGCTTCCTTCCCAGCCATGACCAAGGTGGCTTGGTAGTCCCTGAGCCAGCACGGTCCCGCTGCTGGTGCCTTGCCTGAATAAAGGCGCAGCATTTGTATTCTGGGGAGCTCTGTGCAGCCCAACAGCCACAAATTGGCTTTTCTTCTCTGCTAGACGGCTGACCCACTTATTTCCAGGGTTTGCTTTCATGGTCCGTACGTTATCTGCTGCCTCAGGATATGGTTGGAACATGGGAAAGATTTAGCTGTTTACAGTAGGCTGCCTGATAGCTTATCTGCTGTGGCACTAAAGGGATGATAAAGACTTTCAGTTAAAAATAGTTTTACAGTTCCTTAAACTTTTGTGGTCTGAATAACCCATGAAAAGTGCTGTATAAACTATCATAAAACCGGGCAAAGGCACCTTTTCTTTTATAGGTAAGAATGATGGCTTTTTTAGTTTTGCTGGAGCACTAGTATGTTTAATCACTTGGACTTGTCTGTATCATGTTAAAGGCTGGAGAGCACTCAGTTGTGGATAACTGGACAAAATAGTCATGTTTCTTCAGAAAATGTTAGAGGAAGAGTATATGTATACAAATGCACCAGTATTTCTGTTTATAAAAGAAAATTTTGTAGGTTGCTTGCAGATTATAAGATCGGATGTTTTTTATTGCACCACCTCCTAGTGTTTGAGGACAGAAAGAAATGTCCAGATCATCTAGTCTGCTGTTCTACAGAGCGGACACTGCAGGGCTTCCCTGAATAAAGTCTTTAAATCAGGCACTGAAATCTCTTAGACTGTCATCTAATCTCGTAGGTGATGCTGCTGGTGAGAAAGAAGACATCACAGAGCTCGCTTAATTGTTCTGCTGCAAATGTCACCAGCTTTGGCTTCCACCAAGAAGGGTCTGTCATGTCTTCTTCACCGACACCATGAAGCGTTCTGGAGGAGGGTATGTATGGAGGTAGTTCATCTGGTCTAAATCTGGGGACAAACTGTTCCATCTTTTCGTTCAGTTCCCCGCCACTTGTCCCTGTAACCGGTTTGGTGTTGGCACTGCTTATGTGGCCATGGGGTGAACCCGTTCAGGGACCTGGTGCAGATGGAAAACCTTAAACAAGCAAACAGAAAAAGGCAGGTTAGCTGTCAACCAGAGCAACTCCCTGAACTGGTTCACAGCATAATAAAGTTGCTAGTGGCAGGAGAAATGGTCTGATGTCTAAACAGAGCGAGCTCCTGTGGTCTGTCAATATAAGGCACGTTTTTTAGCCCTTTAGTCATCTCATGTCTCTAAATCCTTTTCAATTAACCAATGTCTTTTGAACTGCTGATTTCAGAGGCTGCTCATTCCAGTAAGGAAATGCGCCAATGCAAAGTAAAATTGCTAAGTTTTCACGTACATCCTGCAGTGACAGCACCTTTTATTGAGATCAATGGGAGTTGCAGTTATCCAGTACATCCCAGGACAGGATCCAGATAGCTGCTATTAAAAAGTCATAGGTATAATCTCTAAAAGGGAAACAGAAGGCTATCACAACCTGTATAAATCAAAAGCTATAAATTCCAAATGCTGTACTAATTGAGTTGTATAAATTCAATAAGGTAAGGAAAAAGAACACAAAGAAAGGAGTAGTCAGCTTGATTAAAAATGAAATTATTTGATTTTATTAGGAACAACATGAAAAATTGTATTACTAGATGGGAGTTGGAGGCTTGTTAGTTCCGGAAAAGTATAAATATTTTGCTTTGCAGGTCTGCTGAGATCAATGAACAACTTCCCTTCTGAGGCTAATCCAGAAAAGATGAGCAACAAGTATTTTTTTTTAATCAGGTCTGGCCGATTTACATCCATTGTCGTTACAAGGCTGTGTAATTACTAATGCAGTTTTCTCAGAAACTCTCAGAACCCTGGAGAAGCTCCAAAGGACTGGAAAAAACATAGACTCTTTGTCTTTGAAGACAGTGGCTAAAAAAAATTGGGTCATTTAGGAACTTTAGGCCTGTCAACCTGATACATCTAGAGGATATACCAGAGGAGTATTTTCTCAGATCTTTCCTAGCACTGTTTTAACACATCTAAAAGTTGCTTCTTTGTTATATTCGGTTATTTATGTGATTCCTAAACTCCATTTGCAGAGTCACCTAAGAACATTGCTGATGTGCTTTTTGGAGTGCTACACATATGGCACATAGCTCATTCCTTTGCTCTTACCTGCACTTGCACTAACTGGAGTTGGTATCTGCTTTTTTTTTGAGGCCCTGCTTCCAATACGTTCTTCCGATACATAGGAATTGTTATGGAAATCAGAGGGACAACATGGAAGCTCAGCTATGGTAAAGGCATGTGGCCAGGTAAGAGTGTCATCAGTGACAAATTCTCAGCTCCTAGAGGCTGCACGCTTTGCCTACCCACCCCACCACCCCACAAACTCATGGGGTGTGGAGGCTGATACTGTCTGGATCAATAATAAACACTTAACATCACAAGTAATATGTTGTAGTAGCTTTTCTCTTACTTTGTATTATGAGGTTACTCTTCAAGAGAAAGCCCTACTGTAGCTTTAAACATGATTTTAGCTATACTTCCCTCACTCGTACAGCTGTCCTCACCATTTTTCCCTCAATAGTCTCTTAAATAATTCAATGTTCTTCACACATTTTCATTTGCAGAATTAGATTACAGGAAATTAGAGGAAAAAATACTGCTTTAAATTAGCATCCTTAGACAATGTGAGATTACTTTTAACTTTAATTTTTATAGCAGCAAATAGGAATAAAAGAGTCACTGGCTGAAATCAGCAAGTCATTCCCTTTATATGGAATAACAGAATATGTAGTTCTGAATAACTTGGTTTAAATCAAGCAAGAAAGTCTTCCCGAGGTCAGAGCAGCTCTCTTCTGTAACACCAGTTGCCTAATACTGAATGTTTTCCCCAATGTGAAGTATGTATCACTCAGACATTTCAAAAACAGAAAAAGGCAGAACACAGGACAATCATTTCAGAATGATAAAATCCTCCACCTTTCCCACCCTTTTCCAAAGATGCTGTGTCCTTGTGAAACTTTGTTTTACTTCTGATACATCACCAGCTAGAAAACATATTTCACCATTCCTCCTTACAGAGATGCTCTCATTCTACAACAATTTTCATCTTCCCTAAGGCAATGTATTGGCCTGCAGTTTTCCTTTGCAGCTATTATCTTCCTTAACTGAACCTTTACTTTTCCTAAATCTTCTGCAACAGCAGGTACATGTGTACTTCTAACAAGTCTGATGTTGTATTCGGTGATTTACTTACTGTGTTAACTCTTTTAGCTCTTGTATTTTCACCCCTTTTTTATGACAAGGCTTCTGGCCGAGGCACATGGTTCTGTCTGGGTATACACGTGGCATTTCTGAATCTGTGGTATAGTTATGGGAACATAGGAATTGCCATATCGTCTCAGCTAACTGCTTTGCCCTGTCTTTCATCCTCTCTGATCATGATTGACAGTGGGTACATCAAAGCAAGCTGTAAGAATCACTGTAAAGCCCATGGAGCACCTCAGAGTACTGCGCCATAAACCCATTTTTAAGTACGTGGCAAAGCATTTTGCTTACGCATTTAATAAGGAATTGTACACTGTTAGTGTACTGTGTAAAAGTATTTTGCTTTGCTGATTTCCTTTCTCTAAGGAAAGGTCACCAGAAGAAATGTATTTTGAATGTTCTTCTGGTTTACATATGTGGAGAAACCTACACAGTACTGGTGTACCTACACAGTACCTACACTGTACCCGTGCAGTATAAATAGAATTGCACTCCTCTTTCTGCTCAGCTTCACTTGGCTCAGGCTTTGTAAAAGAACTTGCACCACCCCCATTATATTACATTTTTCCCCTTGAAATGAAGAAGAATTTGCTCTGTGATTTTTAGAAAATATTTTTATTATTTTGATAGGAAAATGTTCTTTTCCATGGTTATTTTGTATATAATAAAGACTTAGAAAGAGATTTTTTTTAGTTTTGTGAAAGACTTAGTATTTTCCTCAGGATTTTTCCCCTTTATTGTTACTTTATGAATTTAACTTTTTTAATTGTTATATTTTTAGAAGATTTTTTGATTTGCTTGTGGTCTGCTCTCAATCAAATTTCATTAATTTAGTAGAGTAATCTTGAGATTTTTACTGGTCCAGCTAAAACCTGCAGCCTACATTGGCTTTATGGGACCAGGCAAATTCAAATGCATATACATAGGTGCATTTACTTCATTCCTCTTTTGTTAAAATTCTCATTCTCACCTTTTTTTTTAGTTTCTTTTTCTGAAATCCTCTCCAGCTGTAAAGGGATGGATAGTTACAGTAAAGGTTAGCTCTGGGTGGCATGGGCAAATGATCACAAGATGCCTTCTAGCCCAATGCAGATGGCAAAAGTCTAGTGTTAGGGAACTGCCTAGTAAAGGGCTGGAGTGACAGAGCTCATCACCCAACGAAGTACAGCACTGGAACCGGTCCTGTCTCAGCAGAGAGAGAACTGGGGCACATGTGCTCCTCTCTACATGAGCCCTCTATTTGAAGGTACAACCTATTACCATGGCAAGGAGGTCTCCTGAGTCACTGGAATGGATGGGGAAAAAATAAGAAGGCTAGATGGACTTGTGTAAGCAGCACCTAGGATCTTTGTTGATGTTGGTTTTGATAATGCGAGCATCCATTTCCCAGATATCTCTCCTCTCTCAGCACATGGGGAGCAAATACAGATTTCAAGCCAGCAGAAAGAGCAGTGACTCATGTTTACTAAGTATGCACTTATTTTTAGAGATAAAATCAGAATTGCACATTTCTTAAGTATGACTGCATACATAGGCATATGGTTCTTAGCATAATTAATTAATGCCAGCACATTGTAAGTGAGTATGACGACCAAAAGGTCATCATGGTCATCTTGGGTGGTCCAGATCATGCATTCCAGTTTGCTCCAATAGGTAGATGTCCTGGTTTCAGCCAGGGTAGAGTTAATTTTCTTCACAGAAGCTAATACGAGGCTATGTTTTGGATTTGGGATGAGAAAATGTTGATAATGTGCTGATGTTTTGAGTTGTTGCTAAGTAGTCAAGGACAGTCCAGCTTCTCATGCTGGCCTGCCAGCGAGCAGGCTGGGGGTGCACAGGAAGCTGGGAGGGGATACAGCTGGGACAGATGACCCAGGTTGGCCAAAGGGATATTCCATACTATATGATGTCATGCTCGATATATAAAGCTGGGATGAAGAAGAAGGAAGGGATGGAGGGACATTTGGAGTTACGGCGTCTGTCTTCCCAAGAAAGCATTATGTGTGATGGAGCCCTGCTTCCCATGGGGCGTGGTGAATGAATTCCTTGTTTTGCTCTGCTTGCATGTGCGGCTTTTGCTTTCTCTATTAAACCGTCTTTATCTCAACCCATGCATTTTCTCACTTTTACGCTTCCAATCCTCTCCCCCATCCCACTGCAGGGGAGTGAGCGAGTGGCTGTGTGGTGCTCAGTTGCTGGCTGGGGCTAAACCGTGACAGTAGAAAACATCCATAGGGATGAGGGAACATGTTTCAACTCCTTTGCTTTCCCTGTCTTGCTGTCCCTTGCTGGAGTAAGGGCATGGGAACGTTAGTTTTCATAAAACCTTTTGTTCTCAGCATCCTGTATTTTTTTTTCTGAAGGAGACTTCCCAATCATTGCCAGCTGATGGAGAATAATTTTTAATTCATCAGTTACTTTTTAGATGAGGTAGATTTGAAGTGGCTGTCCCCTTGTAACTTGCCAGTTCTTTCTATCTTTTCCAGGTGACAAAAAAAAAAAAAAAAATCTCCTTTCCATAAATAGAAGCTCCATGATCCCTAAATCCCTCTTCCTAACAGAGTCTATGACATGACAACATGGCCAAGAGGTTTGGGGCTTTGGCACTGAACATGAAGAAGGATGGAAAAAAAGCATAGCAAGATAATAGAAATATTGAGCAGTGGTCCCTGTGATGGGCAAAAAAGTAGTTTTTTTTTTTTCCCCAGATCAAAAGAAGTAGCAACATCTGCAGTCCCCCCTCCTGGTTCTAGAGGCTCTCTCGATGAGTGGTCATAGCCCTCCCAGAAAAGGACCAGCCGTGGTCACCACTCGGCTGCAAGCTGTGGCCGGAAGGAATGTGGCGATCCAGACCGAGCTCCCACTCAAACACGCAGCTGTCCGGGTGTCCGGCTGCAGGCAGGGCCTGAGCCTG